>NW_024962268.1:14564518-14617018 GCF_019238085.1 Lagopus leucura
GACACCCAGGTCCCTTTCCGCAGAGCTCCCCTCCAGCAGCTCATCCCCCAACCTGTACTGGTGCATGCAATTATTCCTCCCCAGATGCAAAACTCTACACTTGCTTTTGTTAAACCTCATCCGTTTTTTTTCTGCCCAGCTCTCCAGCCTATCCAGGTCTTGCTGAATGGCAACACAGCCTTCAGGCATGTCAGCCAATCCTCCCAACTTTGTATCATCAGCAAACTTGCTGAGGGTGGCCATTATCCCCTCATCAAGGTCATTAATGAAGATGTTGAACAAGACCGGACCCAGCACAGACAATCCCATTGTAAAATACCTTTCCCTGATATGCTATCTAAATCACCCCTCTTTTGAAAAAATTTCCCCATTTCCTATCACAGCTGTCTCTGCTGAAAGGTCTGCTTCTTTCTCCCTCATGGCCCACCTCTAGATACAGAAAGGCCACTCTCAGATCTGTCCAAAACCTTCTCTTCTCCAGGAGATCAGTCATAAGTACTGGAACCAATACTTTTAAATATCTTCATCACTGATATCAACAATGGGATCAAGTGCACCCTCAGCATGTTTGCACATAACAACAAGTTAGGTAGTGTAGTTGACAAATCTGAGGGACAGGGTGCTAGCCAGAGAGACCTAGACAGGCTGAGCAGTGGGCACTGCTGAGGTAGCTTCAGACTGTACTCTGTAACACCATTCAAAATGTCCTATTCTGTAGAATCATAGAATCATAGAATGGCCTGGGTTGAAAAGGACCACAGTGATCATTGACTTTCAACCCCCCTGCTATGTGCAGGGTCATCAACCACCAGACCAGGCTGCCCAGAGGCCCAGAGCCACATCCAGCCTAGCCCTGAATGCCTCCAGAGATGGGACATCCACAATCTCCTTGGGCAACCTGTTCCAGTATGTTATCACCACCCTCTATGTGCAAAACTTCCTCCTAATATCTAACCCAAACCTCTCTGTCTCAGTTTAAAACCATTCCCCTTTGTACTATCATTAACCACCCTTGTAATCAGCTGTTTCCCCTCCTGTTTATATGCTCCCTTCAAGTACTGAAGGCTGCAAAGAGATCCCCTGAGAGCCTTCTCTTCTCCAAGCTAAACAAGCCCAGTTCTCTCAACCTTTCCTCATAGGAGAAGTGCTCCAGCCCTTCGATCATCTTAGTGGCCCTGCTCTGGACCCTCTTCAAGAGCTCCACGTTCTTCCTGTACTGGGAAAAAGATTAGAATTACTCTAAATGTGAAGAATGTATTTGTAGTGACCCAAGTTTTTCATCAGTCCACTCTTTCACAGACAGAGTAAAGCAAGTTGGCTCTGTCTCCTTCTGCACATCCCAGAACCACAGCTGGCATCAAATTACATTGTTTTTGTCAGGGGAGAACAGGTCTGAACACTGAGCAGTCAGAAGCTCCACATGTGGAGTAATACTGGAAAGACTGTGCCAATCATGTCTCTGCAAAGATCTTCATTTCAGCTTCATGTTTTGTTGATTTGCTTTTTATTGCTAATGCTGTATTTATCTAGCTTAAGATGATAAGTTCCTTGAAGCAGGCGCCTCTTTTATCTACAAAACACAAAGCACTCTACAAATTGAAGGATGTAACATGAAAAGCATCTGAATGGGTCACCTGGCTATGCTCTCTGGTTAAATTCAAAGCAGTGAAATGCAGAGACAGGAGACTCCAAACAGATCAGCAGAATGTTCATTCCTTCCTCCTGGATTGCTTTAGATCAGTTCAAGGAAAACAATCACAAATCTCTTGCTAAGGAACAGAAGGAAAGAAAGAACACATGTAGCTCTTGGTTATCTACATTATGAGGTCTGTGTGTGGGTGCAGCAGAAAGTGAAGATGAGGGAGAGGCGAACAATTACACCACAGCTACTACAAAGTACTTCTGAGCTGCTTTGAGGTTCCTTACTTAGTTATGATTGTAACTCTACATCTCTTAGGAAAATGCACTCTAATCCCTATGAAATGAGGGCTGCAGAAGCTGGCCTATGAGCAGTAACAAACATGCTAAATCAAGTGCACCAAGTGGAAAGTTACATTGGTTAAAACAAACTCAACCACAGCTAATATAAATCATGTACTCCTTATTTAAGAGGCTGAACACAGAATTCAAAATGTTGTGCAACACAGGGAATGTAAGATCAATACTATCAAAATTATAGAAACAAATAGCTGAACAATGAGCTAAAGACTGACATTAGAGAAATACAAATAGAATAAAAATGCCTGAAGTCCTATATTGATTGCTGTACTCAAAAAAACCTTTATTTACTTAGCTACTCCAGTACACTCATGTCACAGAGACATGTTGACATCATTAACCACAGTAACCATGGTTATTCCTTAAGAATGCAGCTCAAGCTGCCCATGCTCTCATGTACCTTCTCCAAGATATTCTCCCAAGTCACACTTGCCACAGATGTTTTGTTCTTTACATTCTCCTTCATCTGATGGCATCACTGTTATAACTTCATCGTCTCATTCTCTTTCAAGACAAAATATTTATGAAAGTGACCTGCACAGCTCTATGTCTTTGCAACAGTAGCTAGGAAGCACTTAGTAACAGAGGCGTTCAGCATGCTGTCTTCTGCACATAGAAAAAAAATAGTCCTAGTGTCGGAATAGTCTAAATCATAGCTAGAAAGATTGTGCCAGAGGATGGCAGTGGCAGGGAGTTGTGTAAACATGGACTTCCCTGATAATGAATGCCAGAGGCAGGCTTGGCTTGCAGTGTGTGTGCTCTGGAGACAGTTCAGTTGGGCAAGGCTACAGGTGGCAAAAATTTAGCTGAAAAGAGCAGGGAACCATTTGTTGATGTGAGGGACATCTAATAGAAACTAATGTGAGGAGAGTAATGAGACAGCAGGAAATAGGGCTGTACATTCTTCTACAGAGCATGTGCCTGTGAAAAAAAAAAAGTAGATGGAAAAATTGTGGTTTTTTTTTTTTTTTTTTTTTTTTTCCATCAGGAAATCAGAGTTGTAACAAAAATCAACAAAACAGTTTTAAATTTTCAGTGGTTCTCTCATTTAAGTAAAGAATGCTGCTAGCAAAAGTTTTGAAAGGAAGCTTTTTGAAACACATGCCTATAGAGATGGCCACAGAATTTATATTCACCTGATTTTTTTAAAGGATTGCTGTAGCTTAGTGTAAAGTTCCAGATCTGGTCCTAATTAAGAGTAGGAAAGGATTCATAATGATTGCAAGGAGTCTGGTGCACCAAGAGAAGAAGGAAACCCAAAACTCAATTTCAGTAACACTAATGGTACAGATCCTAAGGATTTTAAAGGGACTAGGCATAGCCTGTAATCTCAATCTGAATCTTCAACAATTGTTTTGGAACAAAAGCAATTGCTGTCCATCTCTCCTGCTGTATGTCTCTGTTGCTTTACCGCAAGCTGTGTGTAGCGAGCTGAGAGCAAAAGGTTTGCAAAAGCTGATATACTTCTTTGAAACTGAGTGCTAAATATCAACCAGCACATCCAGGAACTCCAAAACACTGAAAACTGTTCTGATAAATGCTGTGCATTTGTAACTTAAACCTACTTCTCTGTTCTCTCTTCACAGATGAAAAAGAAAGGCTTGTAGTTAAGAAAGATCTCTGGTTCACTGAAAGGGGACAGGATGAGGTTTGATGTGGCTACATATTAAACATGAGATAATAACATTTTGCTGCAGATCTGATTAGGATTCTAAGGACACTGGCAATCTGAGTGACTTAATATGATTTCCCAGTATGAAAATATAAGGTTCTCCTAGGCTTTAGGAACAGCATTTCTGGTGTCTTGGGTGGCTTTTTTTCTTTTTTTTTTTCTTTTTTTTTTCCCTTATGCCTTTTAAATAGTAGAATAAAAAAAAAGCCACAAACACTCTCACTTAAATTCCATGTCTTTTATATCATGAAACTTAAATTAAGAAATAAGAACAAAGTACTGAAAACTTTAAGGGTAAAAGTTTATCCTCCTAAATGCTGTCCGCGGTGAAACTGTATTGAGTCATCTTCATTATGGCACAACAGGGCATTACTTCAGACCTAAAATGATTAGTGTTATGAGTCAGTTCACAATTGTTTTAGATCAAAAGTCATGTTCCAGCACTGTCATGTAATGCAGTGGGCTGAACAAGCTGGGGAATCAGGCAGAGTGGTTAGATAAGGAGAACTGCAACTCTCATGAATATTTCTTCCAAAAAAGAAGAAAGACAAGTGCAATATGATTCCCAGCTTTGTGGTTTTCCCAGTTAAACATCTCTTGTATGCAACAAGGATAAATCTCAGAACAAATAGGACCCTGGGTTAAAGAGGAAAGTGTAGTTCCCACCAAAATCGTTGTATATATTTCCACTGCATTACTTGAATAAACTCTCTGGTAAAAAAATAAAATAATTGTTATGAAATATGAGATTCTAAACAAGAGAAGAAACATACAAACCAACTGTTCAAAGGACCTCATCACTGACATAACTATGCCCTGTGCACTTCAGCAGGTACAGTAATTGAGGGTTGCTAGTCTGTGATTAACAACATCTAATTTTGCGTACAGATTAGACTCTTCTCAGGTGTCAAATCCCAAGTATGGCCTAATTTGCAAGAATGCTCCAAGGCAGGAAAAGAGCTCCTAAGCACAGCACCTGTGAAAGTGTTGCCTTTTTATTGTGAGAATGCACAGGGTATTCTGACCTTAGTTCTGCTGCACTTCTGGTGCAAAAGAACTACCACATTAGACATCTAGTTTAATATAGCTACTCCTAATATTTTAAAATACATCCTCAAAATTATAAAATTGCCAAGAATTCTGCTTGAAAAGAGGGGAAGAAAAAAAACCCTTTCTGGAAAGCTCACTAGCTCAGATCTGAAGCAAAACCAATCACAAGCATATGAGGTACAAGACTGCATGCAAGGCGAGAGTGTAACAGGAAATATCAAAAGACTATTAGAGCCCAAATAATACAAATATATCTCTTGATATAACAAAGTCAGACAACTTTCTGATTAAGTCTTCTAACTTTAAAACTATGCATTTTTTAAGGTGGACTACACAGATTTCTGAATTATTCCCATTTTTGTTTTCCACTGCAAATGAGACGTTTTGGACAGCTTCGCACATGACAATTTACACTTGACAAATATTTAAAGCTACTATTCAGTAAAAGCTGGAGCAATTCACTGCTCATTCATAACAATGCTCTTGGTCCTACTAAACCAATAAGATTATCTTTGCAACTTAATGTCATTCATCTGATTTTCAGCTTTGATAATAAAATAGATCCCACCCTCTTTACCCTTTTTCTGCATTCCCTTTAAAATGGGAAGTTTTCTGCGTTCCTTTTAAAATGGGAAAAAGTTATTTCCTCATGCATAAATTCCACTCCTTGCATATAGATCTCCACAAACTGGGGTGCGTCTCCAGGTGAGGCTGAAGATTAACACAGGAATTTGCCAGAGCCCCAGGGCAACGTGGTTGGTGAAACAGGAATGTGACACTTTGAATGAGATCAGAGCACCACTCTGGACAACTGTTTCCAGGATGTCTTACCATCACATGCTACTTCTTCCCATTCAAATATTCCTTAATATACTTCAGCATTGCAAGAATCACTGAAGAAAGGATTTACTGTCTTCAACCTGGTTATTTTCTGCCAAATCTGCTTCCTTTGTTTAGCAATAATCTCAAGACAGATGTTGGCAGGACTGTTAAAAACCACTGCCGTGTATTAACCAAGCTTTTTTTCTGGATGTTTAGCACCATGAGAATAATGGTAAAATCTGAAAAGCTTGGCAGTCAGAATGGGAACTTAAAGAGAAAAGAAAGCATGAATTCTCCAACAGGATTGACTCTGGCACTTTTTATGACCTACAAACATTGAAGGAATAGCACAAAGTAGAATTGGAAATCAGCTCAAATCTCAGTTTTCTATGGAATGAGATTTCTGCCACATTGGCTAAAGCCACTGAAGTATTTGTGAATGAAGAGTCATGGTGGAGCATTTTCACATGTACTACAGCAGTGTTATCTAATAGAAGCTTTATTTTCAAGGATGAAAAATGTGGAGGATATATATTCTAATTACCTCATGCAGGATTTAATACAAGTTTCATGAGACCTTCAACAACAAAACTTTTGCAAGAGGTTAGATGGCATGTGTTAGACTTGATGATCCTTGTGCGTCCCTTTCAAATTCAGATATTATATGGTTCAATGTACAAGTGATGTAGAAAACCCAGCTCCTTTTCTCAATGGACTGCAAACACATAGCTTCTTTCTACTGCATTTCTCTGACACACAACTCATACAAAAATTTCAATGTTTTGCATAAATGGCAGCAGAGTAACAGAAGAGGTGTTCTCCGTCTAACGTGGCAGACAAAAATACTGAAGAGATTTCATTTTCTATTTGTTGGCAACAAGAAGGATAAAAAATGTTCTTATAACCCAAGCAGTGTTGGACATGTTCAATGGACCACCTAACATATTCCATCTGTTTATGACTGCCACCTCCAAACTCTGCCCTGGTCTCATCATACAGGGTTTTGTTCAGGAATCTGAGATTAAACTGGTTTCCTGGAGAAAAATCTGACCTGGGAGAAAAAAGCAAACATAAATTAACCATTGCCAAACCATAAGTGGACCTGTAAATAATGGCAGAAAAATAATTTACCTCTAAAGCTTTTTAAAAAAGTATATGAAAAACAAGGATCTTAAAATAAATAAATGGCACCGAAATAGACTATTTTTTTTTTCTTGAGAATCAGTGAAAATAAGCTTATCCAAATCTGTGTATGACAGAAGTAATGAAAAAAATATCTGTACATGTACCAACTGGCATGTTTGTTTTCTTTTAGACATAACAGAAATTTGATTCAATCCTTCTGACTCTAATGAGTTTAAAAATGCTAGCTCTTCTTCTTTGTTTGTTTATTAACAAATGAATCTACATGTTCCATTGTTCTACTAGAGCTATTTCCATGCACTGGAACACATGTGACTATGTCTATTGGGATGAAGTACCCTCAGTCCATTCTCCTCGATCTGAATTTACCTATGGGAATAGGATCTAGCATCTCATTACTCTGTCTCAGTGCTAAAACTCATGTTTTCTTCAGGTTCAGACTAGAACTGCTGAATACAAAGCTCCTACTCCCCTGTACGTCCAGCCACATTTCAGATTCCTGCACTTCTGGAGCAACAGAGAAAAATCACTTATTGAAAAAAAAAAAGTAATTTCACCAACTTAAACCTGAAGTTTAGAAAGAAGGATACAAATAAAATGCAGAGGAAACACGAACCGGCTACAGGTGAATCAGGATTATCTAATTTCATGCAGTAGTGCTAGTGCAAAGTTTTGTTGATGCTGGATTTTAGATTCCAATTCCTTCCCCACCTTCTGGAAGCCTCAGAGTGGGATATCTCCATGCTGTTTTATTCCTTGAGTGTTTGCATCCAGTGTTTGCATCCGGTGTTTAAACTGTATTATTTTGGCCCTTATTTCTTTACTTCATATTTTTCATTTATGGCTCAAGAGATAGCAGGGGACAGATATCATGGCTCAGTATGCAATTTGGCCACAATTCACATTCAGCACAGGTAAAGGTATGGCTGCAAACCACTCCAGGCAGTGTTTAAATGTCCTTACAGAACACTGAATCTCATGAAGCACTTAGAACCCCACGAAAATTTGAATTTTGAGTATAGGAGAAATGTAGTGTTTGTCTTTCAGAAGATATTTATACTGTAAGCACAGAACTGTAAGTATGAGCAAGATGAGCTATTGTTTTTCTGTTCTTTAATAAATCAATTGTTTTTTTTTTTTTTTTTTTCTTATCCAGCAGCTAGCTATTCTAATTTATTATTGACTTATAAGCTGAGCAAAATCTGTAAGCAGATGAAATTTCATTAACTGCAGTAGACCTCTGTCCACCCACGCTATTGATATATTTGGACCACTGAGTCATGGCCTTTAAAAAAGCTTCCACATAAGCTTCTTAATTAATAAATTTAATTTAGCCATCTTTACACAGTGAAAGAAACAATTCCTCAAAACAGGAAAATTATTTGAGATATAATTGTGGACAGTGGCTCACTATAGACCAAATATTTCAGTTCTTTGTTGGGAAAAATTACCTGCCGAAGGAACTAGAAAATTAACTTAAAGATTAAATCCACTAAATATAATAATGTGGATAGGCTTTATTCACATAACAAGCACATGTAAATTACAGAATTTGAAATGTTTATTCAGCAACATATCATAGTGATGTGTCAGTGTTTCTTTTTCTACATCTCACAGACGAGACAGGAAAAGGGGGACATATACTTTCCCCTTTCATGTAGAATATCATTGTAAAGAATGACGTGTAACATTGATCTCAAAAAGGAACCAAATCAGTGGAACCTTAAAAACCATGAGAATACTATACTATATGCTATATTCAGTTCACACCAAGAGGTTTATCATGTGGATGTGAGATATCCCCCTAAGCAGTGAATAGGATGTGTTCAATTTGATCTTGATCATCTGCTGAAAAAAAATGCCAGCAGAAACTCAGTTAATTCACAAGTTAACTATTCTGAGGAATTTCTCTGGAGATAAGTACTTAACTACACAGCTTGTTATATTTTACCTCCTCTCATTCCTGCATGTGAAAAGTTATTTGATATAAATATTGGCATTTCACATAAGATTTATTGTATGCTTGCACTTCTCTCTGAGCAGCTTCAGGACAAAAGAAAAAAAAAAAGAAAAGAAAAAGAAAACTGAAAAAGTTACTTTCCTTCAGATCACCTAGGGAACATGTACTTTGTTATCCTCTATTGGGTTCTGTGAAGAAATAAATCCCAGGTCCTGTGCTCACATAATCTCTACCCTAACTCCACCAGTTGGAAGGATAGCAGTAGTAGAGATTTCTCTTGCCCTTCCTCAGCTGATGCAAGGGCAAACTCTACGTAAGGAGGAGACACGATGTTGCAAGATTTCAACTCATCTTCCCTTGTAGCAGGGCCAGCTCAAGACACAGGTCATTGGGCAGATCGTAAGGGCAGCAACCTGATGAGGTCAGCAGCAGAGCTGCATACAGGTCCTGGTGCAGAGAGAGTCAGTGCAATGGCTGCTGCAGCCATGACGTGCTGTATGTTACAGAACATGCTTCCTGTATACTGTGACCATTTCTCAGCTTTCTTGTAACATCTCTTTCCAAGGTAACCAGAAGGAATCAGACATGATTTTAGAAAGTTACTATAAAATTAAAAAGAATAAACTAAGTTTAGTCATAGTAACAGCTGATCACATCTTCAAAATACCTTCTCAAGGGTACAGTCTGAATCAAAATCAGAGCAGTGCTTCACTCTTGAGCTCTTCCCAGTTGCTAGGCTGGGAGGAACAGATGGAAAAGTATCCTCCTGCAAGACATTTTCTCAGTGCTGCAGAGTTTCTTTGACACTATATACATCTCTAAGAATCACATTCTTTCCTCCAGTGAACACCTTTTCAGCTTACAAGACAGCTGAAAGCAAACAGAAGATTTGTCTGTGACCTTGGAAAAGCATTTAAAATGCATCCTATCCAGAGTACCTCACAATTTGCGATCTTAATATCACTGTGCAGTGAAACTTGCAAACAGAGTGCATCTAAACAATGGATGTATCCACAGAATTGCCTATGTACAGGAAAGAGGATCAAAACAGAAACACGTCATGCAGTCATTCCCTGCCAGAGGAGTATCTGACTGCTTCTAGACTATTCTCTGCATGTGCCTTGGTCATACACAAAGATACCTGAAGAAGCATCTATCTGTGCTAGAGAAAGCTGGTTGTAGCTAGGCTTCAACACTAGCCATGGAACCTGAGTTTCAAGACTAACCAGGACTGGATAACAATTTTCTCATTGAGATATCACAGCTTCACAGTACCACAAGATGAAAGGAAGTGCAATGTCCCATTATGGCCAAGAAGGCCAATGGTATCATGGGGTGCACTAGGAAGAGTAATGGCAGAAGATTGAGGAGGGTCCTTTTTCCCCTCTACTCAGTCCTGGTGAGGTCTCACATGGAGAATGGTGTTCAGTGCTGGGGCTCCCAAGTAGACATGAAGCTCTTGAGGGGGTCCAGTAAAAGGCCACTGAAAAGGTGAAAAGTCTGGAGCATTTCTCCTGTGAAGAAAGAGGGAGCTTGGACTTAGCCCAGAGAAGACTCAGGTTCACATCAGTTTCTATAAGTATCTGAAAGGAGTATGCTGAGTGAACAGGGCCAGAATCTCCTCAGGGTGCCCAGTGACAGGACAAAAGGCAATAGGTACGGAGTTAAGCACAGGCCATTCCATCTGAACTTGAGAAAATCTTCCTTGAGGATGTCAAAGTGCTGGAACAGGCTGCCCAGAGAGACTGGGGAGTCTCCTTCTCTGGAGGTATTAAAAGCCATCTGGACACAATGCTGGGTAATGTGCTGTGGGGACTGAGCTTGAGAAGGATGGTTGGGCTACATCATAACCAAAGATCCATTCCAACCTCAATCATTCTGTGAAAGTCAGCCCAGATGTCTGTTTCTGCACCAGTTGTTGCAGTGTGACTCAGCTGTGTTCAAGAGAACAAGCTAGAATTTAACAATTAAAAAATAAAAATAATAAAAAATATATGATTTATGACTAGACTTATGATTTAATATATATAATAATATTAAGAATATGCTTAAAAGAAAAAAAAAACTTTCAACTTTTTATTTTAAAGATATCATGTGAATGGATGTAAAGGTGCAAAAGGGATTGAAGATTTCTGTTTCTTATTAAGAAGCACAAATAATTCTTTGTCAACCAGCAAGCATCAAACACACTTGGGAGCATGTAAAAGACATGACCACAATCCAAGCAGTGTCATAGTTGTTCCCAGAAACATCATGTGGGTGTAATATGAAGAGCCCAGAAAGCTTCAAAAACCCTGCCAGATCCCAAAAGTTTTTTAAGAAGTAGAACAAACCCTTTAAAGTGTTTAAAATTATGTTTGGACTTTGTCTTCTTACTGCAAATGTTTTTATAACATCCTCAGAAATATTTGAGCTTTTCTTTCAACTTGTAACACCATGCACAGAGCATGACTGCACTTCTACAATCTAAAAGGAAAAAACCTTCTTCTGGCACCATCTCTCCTGCCCACAGGAAAGCCAGCACATGCTGCAGCATTCTAGGAAACACTCCATAACAAAGTTCCTTTACCAAGGGATGCTAATTTTTACTTTTCCTTGGTGATCTGAGAAGTTTTTGTTGTTTTTAAGATATAATTCCAGGAAACAGAAATGAAGGCAATTTTCAGAACATCTTGAAAATCTGACAGAATCTGGACCTAAACAGCTTACTCTAGCTGACTGCTTTGAGTAAGGGGGTAATCTTGGTAGTCCCTAAATATTCTGAACATCAACAATTTTGTCATTCTCTGGCTATACTATTTGCTGTCAGTTTTCTTAAAGTCTCACAATGTGGAATCATAGAATTATGCAAAACTCAAAATTTTCATATTGATACTGCTCTCATATATATAATGAGGCAGAACAGTATAAGAAAAGTATTAATGATCTTAAGGCCAGAACACAGAAGAAATAACATAAAATAAATACAAAAATAAAATTTTGTAAATGTTATCATTTACAATCACAAGGTTTCTTACTCAAGATCTCTGAAATCATGTGACTCATAAGATTGGTACTGAGGTGCATCTATCTTTAACCAACATAGACACAAATCAGAAATCTTCCTTAAGGTTGAATGGAGGAGTTTATTACATTAAAAATAAATAAATAAATTTAAAAAGGGTGTAGAACAGATACTCCAAGACCTAAATAGGAGCAGATGTTTTAAACAATGCCTGATTACATGAAGCTTATTGTTTCCTATTTTCTAAAATAAGGAATTGTTCTCTGTTCTTGGACAATCTGTAAACATTAGGCTTTTTTAATATTAGCTTTTATGAAGGCAAGGGAGTAAATATACAAATAATTAGTAGGACACATACAATGGAAATGAGTATTATTTAACACTGAAGTTCGACATCTGTTTGACATCTGTCCTGCTCTCTACTTACTTGAAAAGCACGTACGTTTAACATTCATTCTCAGGCAGTTGCCTGTAGAGCAGAATTCCAGAGTTTTCAAACTTCCTTTTTATTCCTTACAGTTTCTTTACAAGAATACTTAAGTTTGGGAACAGCTTGTAGTATTTGCAGTACCAAAGAAAGATAGAAGTACATTCTGCAAGTTCATTTACACTTCTGTAAGTGTAGATACATCTTGGAGATAGAAAAGCCTCTGTGAGAAAAAGATTAACTAGTAGTAATCAAAGCAATTAATTCAAACTTTTCAGCTTCAAAGGTGCTTTCTGTGTTTGCTTCCCTTGAACTGAATAACTCATAAGTTACATACTGCTTGTCTATACTCTGAATTATTTTTCTGCTGCCAGACAAAAAGCAGGAAAATGTCTACTATCTGCTAATCTCAAGTATTCATACATCAAATGATCCCAGAACAAGTTAGATTTCTTTCTTCTGGAGCTAGATTTCTAGGGATTAGATTTTTTAGTTTTCTTCTGCAGGCCTTGCAGTTTAGAGGGGTCTGTGCCTTGCTTTTGTTTTTTTTTAATTGCAACAACGACCTCGCTTGTGCCTTTCCCCCTTTTTCCTCAGTCACTGAACCTGACCTTATCCATGGAATAAAACGCTAATAAAACTCCACAAGATTGATGATAACTCTGCAGTAGAATAAACTCTAGTTAACTTCAACATTTTAAGTCATCATCTTCGTTTCAGACCAGCAATAACAAAATACGTATCAGTCACATTCAGTTGAAGACAGGCTAATTTCTTTCTACTAAAAGCCACAAATTCTGGTAGGTGCAGCAGGACTCAGCTTCATTTACCAATGTATTATTATAAGTATTTCAAAATTTAACTTATTCTTTCCCACTAAATGTTGTTTCTACCTACAGGTATTTCCCAGGACTACTACAGCTACTTAGATTTCTCCATCTTCTATTTTCTTTCTAGAAAAACAGATGTCTTACAAAATTAACAGATGGAAATATAGCCTTTTCACAGAATGACAGAATCACAGAAAGGCTGGGGTTGGAAGGGACCTCAAGGATCATAAATCTCCAATACCTTGCCAGAGGCAGGGCCACCAGCCTCAACATTTAATATTAGATCAGGCTGCCCAGGGACCCAGCCAATTTGGCCTTGAACAGCTCCAGGGATGGGGCATCCACAGCCTCTCTGGGCAGCCTGTTCCAGCACCTCACCACTCTCTCTGTAAAGAACATCCAATCTCAATCTTCCCTCCCTCAACTTAAAACCATTTCCCCTTGTCTTGCTGTTATCTACACTTTCAAAGAGCTGATTCCCCTCCTGTTTGTAGGCTCCCTTTAGGTACTGAAAGGCTGCAGTGAGGTCACCCCGCAGCCTTCTTTTCTGCAGGCTGAACAAGCCCAGCTCCCTCAGCCTGTCTCCGCAGGGGAGGTGCTCCAGCCCCATGATCATCTTTGTGGCTCTCCTCTGGATCCTCTCCAACAGCTCTCTGTCTTTTCTGTACTGTGGTCCCCAGACCTGGACACAGTACTGCAGATGGGGCCTCAGAAGAGCAGAGTAGAGGGGGACAATCACCTCCCTGTCCCTGCTGGCCACCCCTCTTCTGAAGGAGCCCAGGATACCATTTGCTTTCCGAGCTGCAAGAGCACACTGCTGGCTCATGTTAAGCTTTTCATCTATCAGGACCCCAGTTCCCTCTCCGCAGGGCTGCTCTCAAGGACTGCTCCTTCCAGTCTGCATGGATGCCTGGGATTCCTCCAGCCCAAGTGCAGAACCTTGCACACTGCTGTGTTGAACCTCATCAGGTTCACCCAGGCCCACCTTTCCAGCCTGCTGAGGTCCCTCTGAATGGCATTCCTTCCTTCCACCATGTCAACCACACCACTCAGCTTGGTGTCATCAGTGAACTTGCTGAGGATGCACTCGATTCCATCATCCATGTCATTGATAAAGATGTTAAAGAGCGCAGGTCCAGAGACAAAGGTAGCATGGATTAAACGATTTTCAAGGACAGTCATTAGGGCTATCACATCACAGATCTGAAAAGAATTCACAACTGAAGTGCTACTCAAACTGTAACTACCAAAGTCAGGTGTTTCTCATTAATCCATGCATGAAATGCTTCAAGGAAATCCTACTTCTGTATCTAGAAAGACCATCTCTGCTCAAACAAGAGATTATGAAGAAATCTCCCACTGAAACACCAATACCATCTGGGAAATGGAGCCTTCTTTATCACTTGAGAACTGTAAGTACTAATTTTAAGGAGAATGAACTCATTGGAATTTGCATGATTTTTTTTTCCTAGAGTTCCCTATGCTCAAGCCATGTCTTTGGAGGCAGAAGTGACAAGTGAGACACCTAAGCCAGAAGACTACATCATACAAAAGACAGAAATAGTCACTTGAGAGTTAATTGATAGTTCTGATAAATCAGTGAGCTTTTAGGAGATTCATCTTATTAATATATCTAATTTTAGTTTCCATGAATTTTGATAAAATTAAAAAAAAAAAATTAAATGCAGGCATATATATTTTTTTCACACAAGTTTGCGAAGTAATTATTTATAAAGTAAAAATATAATAATTTAAGTTCTTAACAGCCACTGCTCTGATGTCATCTCATTAGTTAGCTGCAAATTTTTTCTTGTAACATTAATCAATAATCAAGAAATAAATGATAAACTAATACATCCCTTATCAAATTTCAAAGCTAAAGTTAAATTATTCATGTATTCAAACCTAAGAAATAAGGGATTTTCAAGAGTTAATAAAGAAAAGAGGGAATCTGTAGCTCTGCAAGCTGTTTCGACATTCTCCTACCCCTCATCTGGATTGGATAGCACTGATGTGTGACTCAGATAATTATGAAAGACTGAAATTCTGAAATGAATTAAAGGAACACAGCATCTGCAATAGAAACAGATCTTGTGACCAGACTCAGTTCCCACCATGGCTTGAATAAAGCCCACTCAGAAGTGCTCACTTCCATTACTATAATGTGAAGAAAGGAACAAAATATTAGTACAAGATTTCTTCCTCTAGTTAACCATTTTTCCAGTGTTCCTGGTGGATAGGAAAGTAATAGTTCTGGTTTATCACTTCATTGCTACTCCGATGAATTATACATGTGATACTAGACCCAGCGATAACTAGATCTGTGTTACTGGGATGAAAGTTGTGATTTTTCACTAAGATACGATTTTCATATTCCTGTTTGCTAGCATTTTTCAGAAAATGCCCAAAACCTATGTCAGATAAACAGTGTGTTATAAAGTCGTGCATCTCATGAGGTCACCTGAGAACACCTCAGGGTTTAGTTCGGCTGTTTGAAGGCACAAATACCCATTGCCCACCTTTCCATTTTAACATTTTTGAATCTAAATACAATTTTCTGCCTTGTGAAATGATTCTGCCCTTTTGTTACCACTATAATTTCTTACTCTTTCAAACAAGATGCTGCTGGCTTGAATGATGATGCTACCCAGGGAGGTAGTGGAGTCACTGTCCGTGGCAGTGTTTAGGAGGCATCTGGATGAGGAGCTGTGAAACATGGTTTAATTTGTGGTAGCAGTGGTAATGAGAAGACGGTTGGACCACATAAGATGATCTTGTAGGTCATTTCCAACCTTATGATTCTATGATTTTATAATTTTATGAATCATCACTGAACTGAAATCCCATCGTATTTCACTGCTTTGAAAGAATGACTGAGAAAATATGAAACTTCATTTGGCTTTGTCTCTGTGAGCCAAGTCAGTAGCATTAGAGATCTGCTTTACAGTAAGTCCAAGTAATACGATAGCTCAGTCATGGGTTTGCAAACTTAATTCCCCAGGACTAAGGCTAAGGTAATAGAAGTTGCAATCTGCCAACTACATAAGCATTTAATTCATTGATTAAGTCACATGTGTGAGCAGAACTGGCTGGTTATGTATACAGACAAGTGATATCACTCACACCTGGTTAATATCAAGTAAAAGTGTTTGGGGAAAGGGCAAAGTGAGATGTAGAGGTAGGAATGAACAGCCAAGACAAAATATATGTTCACAAACTATTCCAAAACTAACAGAGAAGCAAAAGATTTTTGGAGATCCCACGTGCCCTAAGGGCTACCCTCACTTCCTGAGAAATATAGTTTTCAACCCCTCATGGAGTCAGAGAATTTCAATTACTGGTCTCCAGGAGAACACTGGTAACCACAGGCATTTTAACACACAAGGGTCAGTAGAAGAACTATCTCTTCTTTTCCAACTTTGTCAACAGCAATAAACCCACATTATTATCTCCGTCCCAATAATTTAGAGACATGGAAAAGTATTAGGAATGTTGAAAATTCATTGTCGTTTTTCAGGCAAAAATAATGCACAAGGACATGCCAACCAAATGAATACTTTTAGTGAACTAAAACAGCATTTTTTTCTGAGAATAAATTAAAAATCCTGCCTATCCTGAAAATGTCTTTGTGCCTTTGCACCTTGCCATCCTGCTAGACAAACTCTATTCTGCATGTCAGAATCCTTCTTACATGAATGATTTGTTTTTCATAGAATGGAGATGGTTCAAAAATCAGTACATGAAGCACGAAGACATTTAAAGAAGGAAAGATTTGACTTTCCAAATAAAGCTAACATTACAGAGTGTTATTAGCAATAAAGAAGATAAATCCTTTTAATACTTTGGAAAATACGCTGATTTCTGTTTCATCTATTCCCATTAGTTCCACACAGCGTTTCATGTTTTTATATATTATTATTCATCTTAAATTCTTTCTCTTAAGAATTTTTTTTTCCCAATCTTTATTATTTATTAATTATATCATGGCAAGTTTTTAAAAATCCTCATATACATACCCAGTAGTTTTTTTTAATTAGTCAAAAGGTAACATGAAAATATCATTGTATTGGTTTGTTAAACAATCACCACTAAGACAATCAATGCTGTAAACCAATAACATTTTGAAATGTGTCCAACTCGACCCTAGTGTCCCATCTACCTTTCATCATTAGGGCACATGGAGATGGAGACTGTCTTTCGTGGCAGACTTCAGGGCACAACTGCATATGCCTATGGCCTAGACCTCTAGCCTAAACAGTTG
This sequence comes from Lagopus leucura, assembly GCF_019238085.1. Lineage (NCBI taxonomy): Eukaryota > Metazoa > Chordata > Aves > Galliformes > Phasianidae > Lagopus > Lagopus leucura. The sequence goes on from NW_024962268.1 coordinate 14,581,686, forward strand.
CCTGTTCTTACTCTTCTTACAAACATCAGAGCTTGCAACATTTCTTCAAAGATACAGACCTGGCTTTTTAAAGATAGTGGAGGATTAAACTTTTGTTTTCTAGGAGTTCCAGCTTTGTCCCAGAGTAGCCCTATTACCCTGAAACAGGAGGAAGGTTCACTACTGGAAGAAAAACAAGCTGTAGAGATTCTTGTAAATCCCAAACGTGATTGTGTGGAACCATGAGTAGAAAAGATTGGCAAAAAAAAAAGAGATCTCTGAAACCACTCAGAATTTTCTGTGCCTCTAATAGTTACCGTTACAATCCCTTCTCACATTGCCACCATCACTTCACCAAAAACGTTCAATGTCACCAGCACAGGCTTGATTTTGTCTGCTGAGAAGATCTGAGAGAGCTGTAAGTTTGAAAAAATTATATCACTCATGTCTGTCTTGGTGCATGTAATACTGGCCTGGGCCAGTCCAGGATCCAAAGCCTTCATTTCTAAAGAGGAATCATAGAACCATAGAATCTCTTTGTTTGGAAAATACCCTTAAAGATCATCTAGTCCAACTCCCCTGCAATGAACAGGAACAACTACAGCTAGATTAGGTTTGCTCAGAGGCTCATCCAGCCTGACCTTGATTGTCACCAAGGATAGGGCATCCATCAACAGTCTGGGTAACATATTCCTGTGCCTCAGCACCCTTTTCATAAAAAACTTTCTTTCTTATACTCAACCTAAATCATGTCATTCCATTTCATATAAAATTCATAGGTATTTACTGAAGAAAGAATGGCATGCTGATTAGCCTATGCATCTACTGTTATCAGGAAGGAATCTTGGAAAAGAAATTTTGCCTTGGACTTTTATCTACAACATAATGACACCGTGATGACCACTAGGATAGTCTCTTTATTACAAGCAAATGGCGTCTACCCTGAAGTGTAAAGAAACATTCACAAGTTCTGGCAAAAAAATCAGAGTTGCTCCCATACAACTAAAAATTACTGTAAATCTCAACTTCAGCACAGAGTAAAGGGCAAACGTCTTTGATGGACCTTCCCTAAGACAAAACAATACGTATATTCCAATGTTCCAAAACAAAACTGCAGTAATAAACCTTTTCCCCAGAGAGTAACAGAAAGAACTGGCCATTTGTAACAGCTTCTTCTTGGTTGAATTAAAGCACCACAGGTAGCTGATTAACAGTCACAATGGCATTAACGATCACAACAAGGCAATTTCTGTAAGGCCACTTAAGGAAGGACCTTGTTGTTCATGAAGTCAGTGGCTTCAGTGTTACTCTGATTTCTTGGTGAATTATGATTTCCTTACTGTTGGTCTCCAGTTCTCACTGGAGTGAGACTAGAAGTGAGAGCAGTGAGACTAGAATCCGTAACTACAGCTTTAACATACTGATGCACCTTGATAAACTCCCATTTCAGAGTCCAGGCAAGAGGTGAAAAATGTACCCCGTCATTAAAGATGCAAAGAGAAAGAAGTCCCATAGCCTGATCTGTCCATTTGCCACATTTCATAACTTACTTGCTATGCAACTTTCTTCTACATTTGTGTACTTCTATGTTTAATTTATAATGAGAACCATAGATGTTTTCATATGCAGAAAAAAAATAATATTTTTTTCCAAGATGTGCCTTAACTGAACTTAACTGAAGAATTCAAACCAAATCACTCTCATTTGAGATAAACTATTTCTCCATTGAAGACTATCCAAGTGTCAATAACAAGACAGTATGCTTGAAAGTAGAAGCTGGAAAGGTATATGACATCCACCAGCCAAATAAATCCACCTTTGGATTACTTCTGGCTATTAAGAATATAATCCAGTATTTTCTACATTTCTAAGATGACAGAACTCTGTTGTCAAAAGCTTCAAATAGAAACAAATTGACACAGGGGACAAAAATAAATAGCTGCCCTCATTTCGCTCATGCAAAATAGACGGAGCATGAACCAGTGGAGAGCTTTCCATCAGCTTTCAAAATAAAACCAAGCTGGATCAGAGAGCAGACATGGAAAGTTTCTGTCAACACAGTAGAATTTACGCAGTATGAAAGCAAAGAGGATAATAGCCCAAAATAAGGGCTTTTAACTAACTCTAACAATAACTGTAACAGTTTGTATCAGTACAATCAGTACTACAATCAACGAGAAAGCATTATCTCACGGTTAAGCATGTATAAACTAAGAATTTTCCCTTTGTCATGATCACAAAAAAAGTCAGTTCTGAATGGGAAATGATGAGACGAAAGAGACTTGACCCTGAAGAGGAAAACTAACTAAATTTAAGTATTTTTCCTTTTTCACAGTGGAAAAAAACATGAACTGGTAGGGAAAATATTTCATTCTCAGAGCCCATTTGAAGGTCAAGAAAGAAGAAATGCTAACGACAGAGAAATAAATCACTGGGGCTCATCTGAGTCTGAAAGAAAAATGTGAAATGGTAGCAAAGACATCTGTAAGTGTCAATAAAATCTAGACAAGTTAAATAGAGAAGATATACAGAAGAGCAGTGAATCACAACACTAAACCATTGAAGAGTGTCAGCATAGCGTAGTGTTATCTTCAAGATTTAACATTTGAGAGAAATCAGCTAACATTAGAACAAACCATGTTCTCAACCACAATCCCTTATCTGTGATTAAACTTGAGAGATGTCACCTTTCAGTGTTGAGCACCTTATCTTTGATTGCATTAGCATGCAGTTAGCCACACTTGAAGACTCTACAGAGCCAATTGTGTAGTAAAAGACTAGTAAGATTCCCCTGATTAACCATTTTATGCAATAGATCAGGTTGTTCTTGATTTGGTGACACTTCAGCAGTTGCTGAAAAAATAATTTAGATAAAAAAGGAAATAGTATTTGAGGTTTTCACAAATATTCTCAATTTCCCCATTTCTATTGATATAAGCTGCATTTTTTTAAGCTACAAAACAGACACGTGAAGTACCCAGACAGATAATGTGGGATCTGTACATAAGAAGAAGAGACTGTCCTAGCTTTATGGCCAGGTTCCAAGTAGATTGATAAATTCTGTCAATTCATTCTCCTGTACAGTATTGAGATGATGCTTTTATTCTCTAACTCCTTTTCCATGCTGTTGAAAAACTGTTTTTCATTTTTTTATACAAATTGTACTCTAACACCACAAGTATCCCAAGCAATAAAGATGACTAATTCAGATGGATAAAGACTGATATTTATTCAGGGGAAAAAGAAAAAAAGAAAAAAAATGAAAAGAAAAAAAAAGAAAAAAAGCACTTGAATTAGCCTACATAGATTGCTTTATCAAAACATAAGGCCATGACATATATTCCAACTTACTTTGAACCCTTCAACGGAGAGCACAGACATGCGGTAGGGCAGAAACTTACCAAGAGACAGAAGGGAGATTTTTGTGAAGTGCAGCCATCCTTTATCAGACAACCACCACCAGGGATGCTCTGAATCTGAATATTCTTATGAGTCAGCAGTGTGCCCAGGTGGCCAAGAAAGCCAATGGCATACTAGCTTTTGTCAGAAATAAGTGTTGCCAGCAAGAGCAATGAAGTAATCACCCCTCTGTACCCAGCCCTGGTGAGGATGCACCTTGACTACTGTGTACAGTGTTGGGCCCTTCAGTACAAGAAAGACATCAAAGCCCTGGAGTTTGTCCAAAGAAGGGCAGAGAAGCTGTGAGAGGCCTGGAACAGAAGTCCAGAGGACAGGCTGAGGGAACCTGGGATTGTTTAGTCTAGAGAACAGGAGGCCCAAAGGAGACAACATTGCCCTCTGCAACAGCCTGAAAGGAGGTTGTGGTGAGGTAGATGCCAGCCTCTTCTCCCACTTACCTAGTGATAGGACTAGAGGGAATGGCCTCATTTTGTAGCAGGGAATGCTCAGGTCGAATGTTAGGAAAAAATTCTTGTCCAAAATAGTGATGATACATTGGAACAGGCTGCCCAGAGAAGTGGTGGAGTCACTGTCTCCAAAGATTTTTAAGGAAAATGTAAATGTAGCACTTAAAGACACAGTTTACTGGGCAGTATTGGTGGTAGGTGGATGGACTGATGGTATGGATGATCACAGAGGTCTTTTCCAACCTTGGTGATTCTATGATTTTACGATTCTTACCCACACTGACTGCATTTCCTTCAGACACTTTCTACTTCATTATCAGTATTTCAGGATTGCAGGGGCAGTCTGAAGGGTTCAGTAGACTAAGAACTAGAACTGATTTGATACAGTATTAAGTGATAGGTAGAAATACGAATATGACCAGCACTGAAATTTTCACCACAGAAAAGACAGAGTATTCTTGAAGGAAATACTGACTGATATACCCAGATAGGTTAGACTCCCAGCTGTTCCTATCCCTGAACTTGGCAGTTCTGGGGGCCTTTAGACAAAAAGGGACTGGGCAGCAGAGTGAAAGCCCGCATTGCAACTGCACATAGTCCATAGCTGTGCTGCTTCAAGAAGACCCACAGATAGGCAGAATTCAGAGTTTTGCTGCCATAAACTCTTTCTAACAATAATGGACTGCAGCTTCATTGAATCCAAGGCACCAGAGAGGGAAGCATCATAGAAACATGGTGGTTTCTGTTTTTTTTTTTTTTAATTTTATTTTTAGCACTCCTTTCCCCATCTGTTTGTTTATAGCCAATAAGAGTTTTTGTCATCCCATATAAAACCCAAAAAAAGAGAGCTCTGGGGATGGTCCCAGTGCAGATTACAGAATTACTCATAAATGTTCTCTATGTAGAAAAGGTCTTGTTTCCAGTTACAGCAATAATAAGAAGAAATCTTAGTAATAAATTCCCTTTCACATTTGAGTTCCTATGGCATGAGACTTAGTATTTACATGCATAGTTTTCCAAGATTTAGAAGTTGCTACTGTTCTTATCTGTCAGCACAAACTACATAATACGGGGTAACATTGGTAATGAAACAATTATTACATTATACTTAGAACAAATGCTGTTTTGAATAAACAACAGCCATGAAGTTCACATTGCAAAAAGAATGAAGAGACTGACCAAAATGAATAAAAACTTCTGCAAATTTAAGCCCAGCTCAATTTTAGTAGAAAAAAAATGTACTTTTGAACTCAAGATTTTCCTGCTTATGTGAAGTGATGGGCAATATTTACATGGTTTTTTGGCATCTTTTGTTTATTCCTTCTCAAAAGAGGGCCAAGAAAAGTCACAAGATCAACTGCAAGCTCATGCAAACTTTTTCTTCAAAATTACTAAAATTTTACTGTTGACATTTTTCAAGTAAGTGTTTATTTATGCCTATTCATTCTATTCTGAGTTTTTACATCTTAGATCTTACATCTGAACTTTAGAACCTCATTAGAACTTTAGTTCTTAATAAGGAGAAAGAGAGTATTCCTTAAAGTTCTATTTGGAAATAAGAAATTCTGAAATATCTGAAGTCTTCTTAATAGTATGTCAGTTCTGAATAATCACAAAAAAAGATGGAAGTAAAATAGATTTTTGTAACCACTTCTGGTAGCACTGATATGCATACTATAGCTTTCTCACATTTTACAAAAGCTCTTGCTCTTTAGAGGGGGAAAATATTTTCAGGGGAATAAAAAAAAAAATTTCAGGGGAAATATTAAAATTAATTAAAAATGAACAACAAACTATGGAACGAAAACACAGATCCCACTGTCTGCAGTGGCTGTGCTGTCATCTAGTGGAATAGAATGGCTATACAAGTAGTGACTGCAATTTGCAGGACAAAGGGTGGCAGGAAAGTTTCAATCTGTAGCTATTGGTCGAGCTTACAGCAAAAGAACACTTTGAAGGCTCGATGGGATTTCTGATAGCAGCCATTTTACAGCACTAAATTGATGGCACCTGAGAGAACATTTTCCTCATCAAAAGGGTGTTAATTACTAATGCAGATTCAGAGGAGGAAAGGGAAAAACAATCATCTGCTCACCAACTCCTTTATGAAAAATAATAATATTTGCTCAATTATGCTACTGAAGACTCTGGGAAAGACAATTGCAAAGTGTACTGAGGATACAGTGAAGTATGTGATACCTACTGTATAGTAAATTACCACTCCTGGAGAAATTGATATTGGCAAAAAATTAGCAAATTGAACCAGATTCAGAAACAAGAGATAAAAAAATATCTTTTGAAAAGAGAACTTTGAGTTTCAGTTTCAATCTTCAAACTTATTTACAAAAAAGGCTGATTATGCAGGTGAAAATTTCTAATACAACATTGTATGCCTATCCTGCATTTTTCACAGTACTGGTACTTTGCAGAAAGCAATACCTTACAGTCATAGAATGGCTTGGCTCAGAAGGGACCCTAAAAATCACCCAGTTCCAACCTCTCTGACAAAGAAAGGACTGCCACCCACCAGATCAGGCTGCTTAGGTCCTTGCCCCCCCCAGTCTTGAACATCTCCAGGGGTCCACAGCTTTTCCAGGCAGTCTGTTCTAGTGCCTCACCACACTCTGAATAAAGAATTTCTTCCAAACCTCAAACCCTATTTTTCTCTTCTTTTAGTTTAAAGCAATTCCCCCTTGCCTTCGCTATATCTCTCAGCTTAGTGCCTTCAGCAAAGTTAGTAAAGGCAAATTAATTCCATTATCTAGGTTATTGATAACGATGTTAAAAGCACAAATAAATATCACTGTAGAAGAGGAGTGGAATATGAGGAAGGTGCATGGTCTCCAAAACTGAAATGGGCTGGGTGAAAATTGGCTAAGTTAAACAAGATTTGCACTTAAGACTTGCTCTTCAACATCTATGCTCTTTATTATAGAATCATAGAATGGCTTGGGTTGGAAGGGACCACAAGGATCACCAATTTCCAGCTGCCACAGATCAGATTGCCCAGATCCCCATCAAATCTGGCCTTAAACACCTTCAGGGATGGGGCATCCACAACTTCTTTGGCAATCTGTTCCAGGTCCTCACCATTCTCTCCATAAAAAACTTCCCCCGACTTCTAACCTAAATCTGCCCTCTTTTAGTTTAAAACCACTCCCTCTTGTCCTGTCACTATCTACCTATGTATAAAGTTGATTTTTGTCACGTTTATAAACTCCCTTTAGTATTGGAAAGCCACAATGAGGTTTCCCCACAGACTTCTCTGTTCCAGGCTGAAACTTTCAGCCTGTATCAGAGATAGTCCAGTGCTATGATCATCTTCATGGCTCTTCTTTGGACCCCCTCAAACAGCTCCACACCTTTCATGCATTGGAAGCCCCCGACATGGTTACAATACAGCAGAGAGGCCTCACGAGGGCAGAATAGAAGGAGACACAGTCACCTCCAACTTCCTGCTGGCCTCTCTTCTGATGGAGCCTAGGATACAGTTGGCTTTCCGAGTTGAAGGAAGTATCTTTAATCTAAATAAGTAATATCTTTGATATCTTATTAAATGACATTGATTGCATGACTGAGCGCACCCTCAGCAAGGCTGCAAATGAACTAAGCTGTGTGGTGCAGTTAACATGCCTGAGGGATGAAATATCATATAGAGAGACCTAGACAGGCCAAGATTATTGATAAGGATGTTAAGAGCACAAATAAATATCACTGTAGAAGAGGAGTGGAATATGAGGAAGGGGCATGGTCTCCAAAGATGAAATGGGCAAAAGTGCAAGGTGTTGCGCTTGGATCATGATAACCCTCACAACCTATACAAGCTGGGGGTGTAAAGATAGAATCCTAATGAAAAGGATTTGGGGATAATGGTAGATGGTAAGCAGGACATGAGCAAGCAGGATATCCTCACAGCTCAGAAAGCCAGCTGGATCCTGGGCTGCATCTAAAGAAGTGTGGCCAGTAGAGTGAGGGAGGTGATTCTGCCCTTCTACTCCACGCTGATGAGGCCTCACCTGGAGTGTGTGTCCAGATATGGAGTCTTCAGTACAGAAGATGTGGACTTGTTGGAGTGCCTACAGAGGAGGGCCATAAAAATGATCCATAGAATGGAACACCTTTCCTAAAAGGACAGGCTGAGAGAGCTGGGGTTCCTCATCCTGGAACAGAGAAGGTGACCTGAGAGTGGCTTTGCAGGGCTAAAGGAGGGCTACAAGAAAGAAGGGGACAGACTCTTTAGAAGGGACTGTTGCCACAGGACAAGGGGAAGTGGTTTCAAACTAAAACAGGACATTTTGACTGCAATAAGGGTGGTGAGGCACTGGAACACGTTGCCCAGAGCAGTGGCAGATGTTCCATCAGTGGAAACATTCAAGGTCAGGATGGATGAGGTTTTGAGCACTCTGATCTGGCTGCACATGTCCCTGTTCATTACAGAGAAGTTGGACTAGATGGCCGTTGGGGATCCAGCTCAAACAGTTCTGTGATTTTACAGTTCTATGGTGGCAGAAATGTATTTGAAAAATTGCATGTAATTCTGATCAGTTTGTTCAAGAAAACATTATCTGAAACAGATGCCACTAGGGTAATGTCAGAAATAGAAATAAATAGTGGCATAAAAAAAAATTACAGTATTGCAGGCCACAATAGCTCTTCGTGTACATGTCAGAGTAATAAAAGCAATGTAAGGAATGAAAGCTATTAAAAGCGAGGAAGTGATGGTGAATAACCAGGTACAAAAAATGAGTGCACCATGAGCTGCAAAAAAGAATGGGTCTAAGCTTCAGAGGACTGGGTTTGGGAATAACCACTCCATAGGAGCATAACAACAAATATTTAAATGGCATTAAAATGGATCAGAAAATAATCACAATATATAATTGCCTGTGACAGAAGGAGCCTGGGACTGCTGATCCAGGAAGTTTCTTCTTTTCCTGTGTATTATTTCCAAAGCCTTCATTTTCATTCTAGTTTTGGAATTCATCTGTAAGAAAATCATTGGAAGCTGAAGAGAATTTCAGTTGCAGAGAGTCAGTCTAAACTGGCCGGCATATAAATCTCTGCTTGTGCTTACTAATTGCCAAGCATCAATCAATTTTTATAATACATTTGATTTTCTCTCTGTTTTTTGATGCAGTGTAGTACTTTTTGCTGTGTTCAATTTCCAGACCAACCAAGCTTCATTACTTATATACTTACATGAACCTATAACCAGTTGACTAGCACTTTCTTATTTCAGACAGCATGCATGCTGCTCATCCACGATACAAATGTAGTAAAATCACAGATCACCATCAATCTGTCTGTGACCTTCTTGTCCATGCTAATAGTCAAATTCTTCTTATACATTGTGATCAGAAGAGATAGGCAGTAGTCTCATAGTACACAAGTTTCATGGTTAAAACCTCTGAACGCTGACAAAAATAATTCACACAGAAGAGAAGGAAGTGTTAATTCAAAGATTAGTTATGCAGCCTGGGTACTTAAAAGGAATATTTGCATTTCTCGCTACACTTTTTTGCATAAGTGTTTGAAGACAGGAACATAGATGTGAACATTTACACAATTTTCTTTTGCATACATTAATTCTTCACTAAAGTGGACTGAAATTAAGTTTTAAGCTGAAAACTTACCTAAATGCTTATTCTAGTGATTAGATGGCTATTTGTTGCTAGAACTTTCATTTCTTAGAAGCTTTAAAGAATGTTTACCAGTTCTTTTCTAATTATTAGACAGCTTTATCAGATGGACGCTAGCAAGTTTTCAGTAGCTATAACACATTTTCTTTCACTGGAAAGAAATGAATACACACTTCTACAAAATGTTCTTAATTTCCTATAAATGAAGATGAAAAAATGACTGGTATTTTAGTATATTGACTTGTGAAGCAAGAAATATAACTCATTTGTAATTTTCTTTTCCCTTCATCCTCTTCATCTGCAAGCACAGTGTTGTGGAGGTTTTTGGTAAAGTCTGTTCTAGGTATTTCATGACACATTTATGAAAAGTCATGACTGTCAGGTGATGTCCTGGATGACTGGAGGAAGGGTCACGTCACTCCCATTTACAAGAAAGGGAGCAAGGAGGACCTGGAGAAATACAGGCAGGTGAGTCTCACCTCTGTACCTGCGAAAATCATGGAACAGCTCCTCCTGGACAACACACTTGATCACATGAGGAATGAGCGTGTGATCTGAGACAGCCAGCATGGCATCACCAGGGGAAGGTCATGCCTAACCAGTCTGGTGGCCTTCCATGATGGAGTGATGGCATTGGTGGACAAGGGGAAGACGACCGATGTCATTTACCTGGACTTAAGCAAGGCCTTTGACATGGTCCCCCACCACATCCTTATCTCCAAATTGGAGGGATGGAGATTTGATGGGTGGACCACTCAGCAGATAAGAAACTGGTTGAGAGTCCGCAGACAGAGGGTGGTCATCAATGGCTCTGTGTCCAGGCGGAGGACGGTAACAAGCGGCATCCCCCAGGGGTCTGTCTTGGGACCGGTGCTCTTTAACATCTTTATCAATGACATCGATGACGGAATTGAGTGCACCCTCAGCAAGTTTGCTGATGACACCAAGCTGAGTGGTGCAGTTGACACGGTGGAGGGAAGGAATGCCATTCAAAGGGACCTCAACAGGTTTGAAAGGTGGGCCTGGGTGAACCTGATGAGGTTCAACACAGCAGTGTGCAAGGTTTTGCACTTGGGCTGGAGGAATCCCAGGCATCCATGCAGACTGGAAGGAGCAGTCCTTGAGAGCAGCCCTGCAGAGAAGGACCTGTGGGTCCTGATAAATGAAAAGCTTAACATGAGCCAGCAGTGTGCTCTTGCAGCTCGGAAAGGCAAATGGTATCCTGGGCTCCTTCAGAAGAGGGGTGGCCAGCAGGGACTGGGAGGTGATTGTCCCTCCCTACTCTGCTCTTCTGAGGTCCCAACTGCAGTACTGTGTCCAGGTCTGGAGTCCCAGTACAGAAAAGACAGAGAGCTGTTGGAGAGGGTCCAGAGGAGGGCCACAAAGATGATCATGGGGCTGGAGCACCTCCCCTGCGGAGACAGGCTGAGGGAGCTGGGCTTGTTCAGCCTGCAGAAAAGAAGGCTGCGGGATTGAATGGGGCCCTGGCAGCCTCATGTAGTATTAAATGTGGAGGCTGGTGGCCCTGCCTCTGGCAGGGGGGTTGGAGCTTCATGATCATTGAGGTCCTTTCCAACCCTGGCCATTCTGTGATTCTGTGAATATACTGGGGAACAAATTGAAGAAATATTTTGCAAAAAGATTAGGCCTTATTCTTCTGAATTTTTGCTCTTATGAAATATCCTTGTCTTCCCCAAGATGAAAAGAGTTCAGATCAGCTGCGGAACTAAAAACAGAAGCAATAGAATAGCTTGCAGAAGAGAATGCTACTGCAGAAATTTCCCTTATAATTTTCTTCCGCCCCTTCTACCCGCCACGTGCTGCACTTTGACAGATCCTGCAGCACAAGCATTCAAGCAGAGCAGCACTTCAGTTTTCTCATCTTCTGCTGAAGAAGTATGAGGCCCTGACTCTGACTGTTTTTTGGCAGAGCAGTGAGAGCTCTCCTCACAGTAGCATGCTGACAGCAACTGGAGCTCAACAGCCCCATTTGTAGATGTGAAAAGACCAAACAAGTCTCCCTGCACTTTGCTTGGAAGCACCATTTTGAGTCTTTTGATACAGCCTATCCAATCAGTTCTGTCACAGCTGTGAGTACGTAGTTCTTATAATCTGTAATCTGTGCACTCCTTGCTGTTGTTCCTGCAGTTCCCTTGCAATACCCATAGATGGTAGCCACGGGTTATTTAGTCCCTACTAACTTCACTGAGATTTGGTCTTCGATTTGCTTAGAGGCGGATCAGATAGAGCAGCACCAGTCTGAGGAACTTTTACTCCAGATTTAATAGTTCCACTAATTCTAAATGTTTACAGTGGAAATATTCCAGTGGAAGGAAGTTACTTACACGGAGCTCAATTACAAGAATTTACTCACACCTCTTGTACTCTCTCTTCCAAATGCTGAATCTTCCAAAATCAGATGCCAAGCTGCATTCAGAAACTAGCACTAGTCCCACAGCATGAAAAGGGTGCTTACAGGAATGCAACTTTGCTGTGCTGCTCCATTAAGTCCAACACCTTTGTTTAATTTTTCACTTTTCTCAAAATCTCACCACTGCAACCTTTGTTTATGAATCTCCATGCTTACTGATTACCATTATAGCATAACCAGATGGGGACATGAATTGTATAGGCCCTGCCAGGTGCTTTCTGAACACGCAGTTTTGTGAGGCTTACTCCAAAGTAACACAGGTAATATGAAAGGTTTATTTCACTTCACTCTCTACCAGGAATCTACGAGGTGTTGTAGATATGGGTCACATAGCCCACATTACTGACTTAATACATGGTCAGCATTACAAGGTTCATAGAAGTTGCAGAGCTGAAACAGTCTACATGAAAGCATTTGTTCTCACTGATTACTGTTGTATATGGGTTAAATGCCACTGTTTTGCCCATTCTCACTGAAGTCACCGAGGCTGACCTGAGCTTCTAAATTTCCGACAGTTTTACAGGCATAGGGAAAGAGTGCACCAAACACTTGATCACTTGTGGTACCACACTGCCTTTCTACAAGTCTGCTTGCTATATGCCTCCCCAGCAGAAGCTGGGCTCCAAGGGCACCAGGAAAAAGATCTCATTCCAGAGAGAAGATGTTAATCTGTATGCCAGTCTGACTACACTTTCCATCTGAAAAGGCAAAAATCCTCTACTGATAACTGACATGTAAAAAGGCACCACTGTGAGCTTTTCTTACCTCTTCACAAATTTGGTGGTAGCTGCTACTGGCTATTAGCACACAATAGTAGATACACCAGTGCTCTTATACAAGACATTTTCTGTTACCAGAGAAAACAGAATTTTCTGCTCTCAGCATTAGGAAAGTAACTTGTTACCTGTTGGTAGCTGGTCTGCCTTGTGACAACAAGATCAGTTTATATGAAGTACACACCTGGATCTATCAGAGTCTTTCATTTCACAAGACTCAGGGCTAAACAAGGGAACTCAAAACACAGTGAGTACAAGTAGTCTGTTATCACTGTGCAAGTTCATAGGTCAATTTTGGCATCTTTAGTTTTCATGCAGACTCATTGAAAAGCTGCAAATGTTCTGCAGAACTAACAATAACATGCTAATGAAGTGCTCATCTGCACCTTAGGTAAATATTACATATTTATTCATCCATCTACCCATGAAAAAAAAAGGGGGGAAAAAGCAGCATTTTCTCATCTTCAAATTCCCTCATTAATAAGTAAGAGAATTTAGAAATTGGGAGACAACTTTTCTTCATAACAGTTACTGTTATGGAGAGTTCTACTGAAATTGTCCACAACCTCCAGAGATCCTTTACTCCATTCTCACAGACAGTTTGAGGGCTTTGGAATTGAGGGAGTAAGCAGAGAGGAAGAGCAACAGCCTCCCCCAGATAGCAGCTGGGAAAGAGTGTCAGGAAGTATCTTTGGCCTTCATACCCTCCTGTTAGAGCTGATAGGTGCCACAAGCATGGCCTCTCCCACCTACTGCTCCAGACAGAGCTGGAGGAAGGAGAAGATCTAGCTCCTTGCAAAGCACTAGCTTGAAGGAATCAGAAAAAGGAGTACAGAGATTAAGGTGGGCATGGAGGCCATGGCTACACCATGTAGGGCACCTTTTCAGCTGCAAACATCAAGACAGTGCAGGCTTACCCCGTAGTTAGCACTGGGGAAACAAAGGGCTGACTATTTGTTGACGAGAGCCAAGAGCCTACCCATGAGAATCCCTCAATTCAGTTAAGTGGTTTAAAGTGTTTACTAAATATCCAGAGGAGGCAGCTGGAACTTGCAGGAGAGCAGCACCTGTGTAACAACAGGTGCTTGCTTTTAAAGGTCAGCTGCAGGTAGATAAGCTCAGAAAGCCACGCTCTTGGCTGAAAATAAAGCAGTAGAACAAAGAATGAAGCTATTGTAATTTTAGCACTGATTTCTAGAGCAGTAGTCAAATACTTAGATCTTATAATTGGATTACTTGGCTTTTGAAATTCTCAGGAGACTCCATGTCCTGCAGCTGGCTCTGTGTGGGTAACAGCTATTGCATTATGTAGCTCTCTGTAAAATCTTCAGGTAGCTCTTGCACTTACACAGGACGTGGTAGCCTGACTTCAGCTGGGACGTAATCATAGAATGCTTACAAAGTACTTGTGCTTGTTAGTATTCACCTAGCCTAAGTAATGTTTATTATCTTTTACTGATGAATTAACAGCTGCATTAGTTACATTAGTAAACAAAAGACTACATATTAATTAATTACAACTTTCTCTATTGCTTTAGCAACCAAGTTAACAGGCTAGTTAATGAAGAAACAGTTGTTTTAAAGTTTTTACTCCTTTAAAATTAAATCAAATCCAATGTTCTGTAAGGTTCTATAAGAAGTTGAAGGTTCTTGAAAGACAAGCACAAAGGCAACACAAGATATTTTTGCAGTCCTAACCAAATAATGGAGATTCAAAGCTTCATCATGAAACTCGATCAAGTCTTCAGTGACATTGCCTTTTTCAGGACAGAATCAGCATCAGTTAGAATCAGATTATGTCTTTTGTATTTGGGAAGTGTTGCAGACAACACTTGTCAGTCCTTCACTGTAAAATCTGAGCTTGATCCTTACTACACCTTAGTCTGGGCAGCCAGTTGCTGAGGCAGTGATCAAAGGTATTGATCAAAACTTTGGGCATTATCCAATTAAGCTTAGATATATCCAGAAAATATGATAAAGCCTGAAAGAGAACACATTTCCTGTCGTGCATAAAGGTAATGACCAAGTTGGAATCATTTTCATGAGACACATGTATTTTATCTATATACAGAAGAAAGTAGCACTCCTTCACTTTTGGACACTCAGTCTCTCAGTTGTTTGATTTATTATCTTCAATCCCAATTAATTTGTATTTCTGCTGTTGTAATTAGTAAATTAATTTTCCTCCCCAAATGGTTGTTACTGTTAGCCTTTTTTTCCTTTCCCTCTTTGTTCCCCTTTCTCCCCCCACTTTTTTGGGGCCTATGGGCCTGCTGTTCTCCTGTCACAAACACAGGTATATCTAGAGATAACCATGACATGTACTTTTCGGCTAACAAGCAGTTAAAGCTTGTTGTTGAGGGCACTACCCCAATGCCACTTTGAACACTAACAGATACACAGCATCAACCACCTCTTCAGGAAGTTTGTTCCAGTATTCGCAGTAAAATTTTTTCTTCTGTCCAACAGTGAAGCTTTGTGCTATTCCTATCCTGACATCAGTTCCCAGGGAGCAGAACCCAGCGCACCCCTCTGCTCTCCCTCCTCAGGGCATTGCAGAGAGCAGCGAGGTCTCCTCTCAGCCTCCTTTTCTTTAGATTGAACAACAGACTGTCCTCAGCCTCTTCTCAGAGAACATGTCTTCCAGCTCAGTCATCAGTTCTGCTGCCTCCTCTGGACACTTTCAAAACCTTTTTGTATTGTGAAGCCCAGAATTGCACACAGTATTCAAGGTAAGATCACTCCAACAATAAATATAGTTGGATAATCACTGCTTATAACTGCCTGGCTGGGTTGTGTTCAGTGCCCTCAGTAAAGAGGTTTGCCCATTTGGCTGTCCAGGCACAGTGCTGGCTGATGCTGAGCTGCTGTCCCCTGTACATCCAGATCCCTTCTGAGCTGCTCTACAGCCACTCATCTCCTATCTGTGCCTGTGTCCTGCAAAATCTGTCCCAAATGCAGTACTCAGAATTTTCTTGTGTTGAACTTCATGCTGCCACTGGCTGCCCAATGTTCCAATCTATCTAGGTTCCTCTTCGAGGTCTCTTATCTCTCCAGTCAGCAACAGCTCCTAGTTTAGTGCCACTGGCAAAATCCTGCATCCAGGTCACTGATAAAAATATTGAAAAGGATTGGCCCTGGAAAGTACAGCTGGTGGCTGTCTGCCTGACAGATGTTTCTTCATTTACTACCATTGGTTCTCTACTATTCAGTCAGTTCATCACCCAGATCATGTGAACCTGTTTGTTTCACAGCTTTACAATTTGTCCAGTGGATGGTGTGAGAGACAGTACCAAATGCCTTGCTGAAATTCCGAAAGATTACATCTTATACCTTACCTGCAACCACCAAGAAGGTGATCTTCGTATGGAAAATCAAATTACTAACGCAGGACTTTTCCTTGAGAAAAACACGTGCATTATGCTTGAAAATATCCTTGTCATTAATTGCCTAGCAATATCCTCCAAGACAATCTTCTTTGTAACTTCTACAGGCACTGAAGTTGTCTGTGTTACCTGGGTCTTCTTTTATGCCCTTATTATATGACGGGTATGATGCTGGTTAGCTTCCAGTCAACAGTGATTTTTATAGATCTTTATGAGTTGTTGAAAGGGGTCCATTGACTCCTTCAGAACTGTGATGTGAATCTTGCCTGAACTTAAGATCATTCATCTGATACAGCTGTTCCCTAACAATTCCAGGGATCACAAATGGCAAGTCACTGTTCCTCCAGTCATGGTTCTCTAGCTCCAAGATACAATAACAGGAGGAGATGTTCAGATATTGGAGGAAAGCCTTACTATCCAGAGGAACTTTGACAGGTAGTAGAGAATGGTTGACGAAAACAACATGGAGTTCAACAAAGTCAAATACAAATGTGAATGCATTTCTTCAGTGTAGGCAACAAAATTTCTAGCATAAAGCTACCACTTAGCAAAAGTATAAGGCAACCAGATCCTAATCCTTAATTGAAGAATACTTTTGATTACAGTTCCAGCTGGCTTATTTTTTATGAAGCACATAATCAAGGAAGAGAAGTTTTATATGAACTCATGATAATATTCACTTAGAAAGGACAGCTTCATCTAGTTCACCATTGAGAGTTATCACAGTTTAATTAAATTCTGGTCAAAAGTAGCTATTATTCAAGTAAATTAAAGAGTAGATCTAAACATCATTTTTTGTCCCAGTAAGATGATTCATTTCATCTACGAGAAAGATGTCCTGTCAAACAATAGTGGCTCATGTGCAGCAATCCCACCTGTATAGCAAGGATATTATTATGCTGGGAAGCAAAGCAAAGAAAAGCTTGCTTTTAAAGCCTCAACACGTATGCACACAGAACAAAGAAGGCAATGACCTTCAGTAAATCTCTGTACAAAAGAAACATCCATGACCAAAGAAATACTGTTAAACAATTTTACTAAGTTCTCCTATGAACTCTTCCTTCAAATGGTAAGCTTTATCACTGACTGAAGGAAATAAGATAGCCTCTTTGAATGCTCCACCTGGCAAAAAGTAAATTGTTGTTTTGAGCTCTACATAAGCTCTGGGCATGGGTGTTCTCTAACATCTTTTGTATGTGACCTATCAGGGCTCCATTTTTCCCCTTCACAGTCAATACCTGACAAGGAACTTCCTCCTAAAATTTACAGAACTTTCTTTACAACAGTGGTGTGTGCACGGATAAATGCCCTTATTTTTTATTGCATAAATATCTACTCTATAGTGTGCACAAGGTGCTCTTCCTTTTTGCTATAGAGTAAGTTTTTAACATCCAGTTCTTTCCCCTTTACATTTATGCAGGAGCAGAGAACACAGTCTCTCTCACATGATTTCTATTACTGACCAGAAAGTCATTCTTGTTTTGCGATTGCTGGCTGCTTTAGTTGAAGTGCTTGGAGAACTCCTGCACAGCACTCCACAAAAATGAAAGCACATGTCACTGTTATCCCTTCTGCACTCATAAACAGACATGTCCTCCTTCTGTCTCCCTGGGTCTGCAGGCAGTCTAGAAAATACTGTCATGGGAACACTTATTTCCTCTGCTCACCATCAGCTTCAGCATTCCTGTTTCTATGTTTTGTCTTTGCTTACAACTTTGTTTTAACAAATGTAGATTCAAGTGCTGTGATGGAAGGAGCCCAAGAGCTTTTAGTGTACCTACAAGAAGCAAGACAGAAAATCCTCTTCTGCAAAATAATAAATTCCCTCAATACCTAGCACCTCGCACACATGATGCTCTTTGCTTATTAAAGGACTAATACAGCTTTCTAGCATAGCCTTTACGTTAATTTCTTAGGAAGTACAAGGTGAGACTATCTGACTGCAGCAAGAGTTTAAAAATTATTTTTTGGAATTGCATTCTGCTTGTCTTTCAAATGCAAAGAAAATGTAGCAGTCCATACCTTCCACCAGCTCCTTATTATAAAGCTTCACCCACTCAGTTTATTCAGAAATGGCAATTTCTAAGTCTAGCCTACTAGTTAGATAGCCAAAAAGCCAGAATCATGGCTGAGCAGGCCAGCTGGATTCATTTGAATGGTGTTTCTCTGAAAATCAGATGGGAAAAGATTATTAATAATCTCAACTCATCAGTCTGGCTATTTTAAGGCATGATTGCTTCCTTGTCGCTATAACAACAGTTCTGTGTTGCAAGAGATCTGTGTTGTTCTAAGCACAAATACAAACTCTTATTTACTATTTGCCTATCTCCAGGAGACAATCTGGTTCTTTGCTTTAGGTGAATGCCACCAACCATCAGTAAAAGTATACATGCTCAGAGGTTGATGTAGGTGCAAATAGCTCCCTTACCCACATTTAGTCCTCTGCTGTAGTTTCTGATGCAATAGGATGAGAACTCCCTTCATTTCAAACTATTTCAGAAAAATAAAGGTACCAAGGACTATTGTTCAAATAAGGTAGAGTGGATCACTTTTGGACTACTTGCATCTCTGCAAACAGGAAAGTACATTCTAAGTAATATCCACTCTAAAGAAAAGAATTTACAAGTCTGTACAAACAAAAGTAAAATGACAGAAACTTTAGGAATTTGCGTGAGAAAAACAATCTGTGCTCCTATGAGTCAGGAATTAGAAATACAAATTTAGGAAAAGAAATTTGAGCTAGATGCTATTGCTCAACTACAGTGGTATGATTCACATGTCTGGATATTAAACTCTTTGGTTACAGACTGCAGCAAGAGTTTAAAAATTATTTATTTTAAATAAACTCAGTAACAGTAGTACTGTCACCTTAAGAAAGACAGCAGAGTTATTATATGGCATAGATTTATAAACAAGTCAGAGAGACAGGACCTTGATTGTATGCTATTCATATATTAAATTATCATAATAAATCACAAAATGGAATGCTGCAAAGGCAATATAATAGACTACTCAATATTATGAGAAAATAGCAGTCCCCCAGTTGCTAAAACGTCAGAAAAAAAGGTGTCCATCTACAGAATGCCAATATAGAAAGCCTGGGTGCTGTGCTATATTTAAGATGAAACAGATGTAATTTAACTTATGCCTGTGCCATGTAGAAATAGAATACATTTCTGATTAATATGCAGGCTAGGTTCTTGAAAAGATTGAGTCGCTGAAAGCAGAAGAGAAAAGACAGAATGGAAAGAGATATTAAAATAGAAAGAATTGGAAGGAATTACCTTGGAATGATCTTGCGTGCTCTAAGGATGTGACAATCATGTTTGTGAATTAATTGAGCTTACTTCACCAGGATGTCTACTTCACATATTCCATATATTTATTATATGCCTCAAAATATATGAAGATTTCTGCCAGTCTGATAGAGGGAAAAACATTTCTTAACTCGTCAGTTAGACATGCTTTTAATTTTGAGTATTTGAGAAAATAGTTGTCATAGAATCATAGAATGGTTTATGTTGGAACTAGCTTGAAAGGCTATCCTGTTCCAACAAACTGCTGTGGACAGAGAGAACTTCCATTAGATCATGTTGCTCAAAGCTCCATCCAACCTGGCCTTGAACACCTCCAAGGATGGTGCTGCCACAGCTTCTCTGGGCAGCCTGTTCAGATGTGCCTCAGTGCCTCAGAGTGAAGAATTTTTTCCTAACATCTGATCTAATCTACACTTACTCTTTAAACACTTATCCTCTTTTCTATCAATCTACTCTTTTATAAAGAATCTCTCCCCATTTTGCCTTAGACCCCTTACTAGGCATTGAAAGGCATCAATTCTGAACTTCTCCAGGCTGAACAAGCCCAAATCCCTCAACCTTCCTTCTTAAGAAAGATTTTCCAGTCTTCTGAGCATCTTCATGGCCTTCTCTGGATCCTCTCCAAAAGCTCCACATACTTCATGTGTTAGGGGCCCCAGACATAGAGACAATACTGTACATGGGCCCTCACAGGGGCATAGCAGAGGAATCAATTCCCACTCCCTGCTGGCCACCACTCTTCTGATGCAGCCCAGTTGGTCTTTTGGGCTGCAGGCTCATAGTGTTGTTTTTTTTATCTACTACAACCTCCAATTCCTTTTCCACAGGGCTGCTCTTTATTCGTTTTTCATCCTACCTGGATTCATGTTTGAGATTGCTCTGATCCAGATACAAAACCTTGCACTTGGCCCTGTTGAATTTAATAAGGTTGGCATTGGCTCTTCTCTCCAACCTGTCCAGGTTTCTCTGGTGGCATCCCTTCCCTTCAGTGTGTCACCCTCATCACACAGCTTGCTACAGGTGCATTCAATCCCACTGATCATGCCACTAACAGACTGTAGACAGTACCAGTACCAATTCAGACCCCTGAGGAACTCAGTTCATAATTGGTCTCCACCTGGATGTTGAGCTATATTAATCATCTGTAAGATCAGTAGTACTGTCTCTTTGCAATATTCTTCCTGTAGTTGTAAATTGTCATTGAGAATTTACAGAATGCCATCTCAGTAAAAAATGAAAGAATAAAATTTCTCTTGAATCACAGAGTGACCAGTAGTATTCCTGTAGCCCGGGGGTTCTACCCTTTGACTGAAAAATCAGAACAAATATTGAATAGGAATCCTGTGGGATATCAGGAAAAAAAAAGAAAAGAAAAAAAAAAAGTGAAAGGTAATTGGAAATTGGCAAAGAAGACTTTCTTAGATATCTATTTCAGACTGAAAATCCTTGATAATTAACGGAGTTGTCCATAACTACAGTATTCATTTGAAGATGAATGCAGACATTTGTAATAACTGAGAATGAGTGTATAAATGGAAAGCATCATTCCATCAAGAAGATTAACACTGGATGAAAAAATAGAAAAACAAAAGAGAAAGTTAAATAAATAACTGGAGCTTCACATCCAGTAAAATTAAAGATGATTTCATGGAATTAGTTGAACATACAAAAGAAAAATTCTTGGAAAATAGTAACTAAAATATTAAAACTATTTAGTGTGTTAACTGCTGATGCCAAAGATGTAAGCACTTATGTAACAATGATCAGTACTGGTGTTGGAATGGAGCTGAATAACAAAATAGATCATTTTCCAAAGAAAATTACATAATTTTATTCCAGAATGGGTAGAGTGTGTCTTTAAAACTGCATACTGCAATACTGTAAATTAAAAATTGAAAACTAATCTCAACCACAATTAACACTGGAAAACAGTTAAGGAGAGCTATCAGTGAGGTATTACAGCACAACTAACAAAGCAGTCTT
This sequence comes from Lagopus leucura, assembly GCF_019238085.1. Lineage (NCBI taxonomy): Eukaryota > Metazoa > Chordata > Aves > Galliformes > Phasianidae > Lagopus > Lagopus leucura. The sequence goes on from NW_024962268.1 coordinate 14,603,063, forward strand.
GGCTAAGGAAAGCCCTTGGTTGCTACTGTATTGCAAAAAGTATCCGTGAAGGGGAAATCTTTATTTCTAATGAGTCAGTTTAATTTGACAGACAATTGATGCAAGCTTCAAAATTTGAGGAAAACATTGAAGAACTTAGCAATAACTGCAGCCATCACTATGACTCAAAGGACAAGTAAATGAGATGCAGATTGATTAGTTAAACTAATGGCTAAAATAATAGTTAAACCTCTAACGCCACATTCATTGTAGGAACATGATTTTGAACGACGCTAAATGCTGTGTCACAGACCCAGATACACAGGATGCAGTACAGAATGTTATGGGAGGGGATTGCATCCTGAAGAGCAGAAATACGAACAAGCGTATTTAAACATATCCTGCCTGGGCAAGAAACTAAACACAATTCTCAGATTCACCAGAAGGAAACCTGAAGGTGGGAGTAGGGAAGGAACTTCATTATAAGGATTACACATCTTCTCATTGGAATCATTTTAATAGATCTCGTCATTTTAAGAAAGGAACTCGGAACTTGGAAATTGTTCAGACAGACCTGCATACTGTTTCAATGAATTATGTTGAAAGGCTGAGGAAACTCACATAATTTTGTGTGTTCAAAAGAAGTCGTAAAATAGTTGGGGCAGAAAACTTTCCAGAATAGCCAAGGATCAATGAGAGAGAGAATGATCCATCATGAACAGCGCAACAATCTGGGCTTGTTGAATATGGGGAATGATTAGAACTTCTGGTTTGTGAAAATGGAATTTTTGAAGCACTGACTGATTTCTTAACTTCTTTTGAAAAAACTAAAAGCAGCTACAGCTATTTGTCCAGAACTAATCAGAAGGCAAATTCTTCATACTCTGGATAAATATGAAAGGAAGAAATTTCTGACAGTGAGTGCTCCTTTAGCTTAGGGAAAAGTGTGTGTTTTGATTAATAAGTAAATAAATAAATGAATTTCACCTTAGTTTTGAAAACAAGCAAGCAAACAAAAGCAGGAAATGCCATCAGTCCTCTGTCTTATGAAAAAATTCTTGTTATACATCTTGACAAATGTAAAAGAAATAAAGAGAACCACTACAGTATAACAAAAACATGTATATGCCATTGGTACCAAATCCAGAATGCTCTTTAAACAAACCAGAAGTAGTTACAAATGCTCAACTTTCAGTCAACTGAGGTCTGTCATTAATAAAAACCATGTTTGCTTTGTTATGTCACTAAGAAAGTCCTGCTACAGTCCAAGTGATGGCAAAAACATCCCACCCGGCCTGTATCATTATTTCACTGACTTTTGGTGAGGTGAATTTACTAACATTCTTTAAAACTTCTTAATTTTCCCTAGAGCTGAATGAGAATGACAATAGCAAAAGAAACACAAAAACAAGCAAGAGAAATATGAAGTCCTTTGGTTTATAACTCGTGGAGAAGCCCTAGGATCTCAGATTTGCAGTCAGATGACTGGAAACATAAGTAATCATAATCCATGGAGGGAAAACATAGGAGAAAGCAGTCTTTTGTGGATGTTGAAATGGAAAATCTTGTAAGAAATGCTTTCTTTCATGAATCTTGGGATCTGAAAGCAGAGTCAGAAAAGAGCGTTCTGAATTTGCTGGTGTATGTCTGAAGCTGAAGAAAAATGATTATCATTTTGATGATCATTTTATGCAAGCAGTGAAAGTATTGTGAATCTGTATTCTCAGTACTACTAATCAGCACAAAACAGAATTTTGGTTTATCTATAGGCTTTTGTTGTTCATATACAGAATTATTTGACTTATGCAATTGTTTTTTTCAACTCAGAGAATATTACTTCTTTGTATTTAAAGTGAACTATCATTATAATGAATTGGCCATGTAGCTGCGTGAAAAAAATCTGAATTCATAGCACCACATCTTTCAAAACAAAAATAAAGATGCTCAGGAAAAGAAGGCCATATTGGAGTGATGTAGAATTGGATTCTTACATCAGATACAATGGTAAAAAAAATCAGGAACCCAGGAGCTGAAGGCAGCATTCAGCTTACTGTCTTTTCTTTCAGAGGAATTCATGTACTTTGTGAATCTGCTTGAATTGCTTTCTTGAAAAATACTGCTGCAGAATTGCCAGTTACGTTTGCAAGAAGCTTAAGAAAAAGAAGTAATATATGATGGATTTTGCTATGGGACGTATGTTATCCGTTATTATTTATCAGAATTAATGTACTGTGAAACACAGTAAATTTCATAACTGAAGGATGCAGTAGAAATTTGAAGTACATATGCCTAATTTCACTTAGAATGGGATGTTACATGGCCTTTCATAGAGTTGGCTGGAATACATTTTGAGACATTTTTTATTATAAATCTATATGTAACCAAAATACAAAAACGCCTTTTCCAAAATTTGTAGAGGACCGGCAAAATAATTAATAAATAAATAATTGATCAATTCACAGGTTTATCAGTTGTTTGAGTGCAATCACATGTATCATCTGATCCTAAGTGCATGGAATATACAAATTTCTTGACCACATCTATATCTGTGTAGCCCATTAGCACTTGTAGTCATCTTATATGAGTCCACTTAGATTTAATTTCAAAATAACTTTTGTAGTCTTATGAGTCACCAGAATAAGCACACAATGCTTTCTAAACATACCTAAAGTGGGCTTGCTCCCACTGTCTGCTACAATGAGCCTATGATGGTGTTAGCTCTGTCACTCTGACTACACAAACAAAAGAACAAAATTTCTTCCTGAAAACTGTTTCCTGTTGGAATTCACAAACTGAGACTGTGCAATATTTTAGTGCTGGCTGCAAACTGTAGTTTGTTTTTCTTTTGTTAAAAAAATGCCATAATTGCTGTTTAGCCTTTTTGTGTGTGTGTGTAATTGTGGTTTCTTTCTTAGTAGCTGTACTGTCTTATACTACTGCCCATTCTCTATCCCATGTGAAAAAATGCATCTGTGATCTTTTTTTTACTTCTTCTATATCATGGTCTATCAGATAAGCAATAGAAGGGAAGAAGACGTACATTTTTAAAAGCCATGAAAATGCTCATTAGTAAACTTTTAAAATGAGATAACAGAATGGTTTTCCTGTGTAGGAAATACCTAAAAGAATCCAGGAAAAGTTATCCGCTGAGAGTGCAATCACATGGTTCCCAAAGGGAAGGAAAAAGCCTGGTTGTTTAAGGTCACAGTTCAAGGGACAGAGCACTTGATGTCTGTAACCCATCAAAGCTGAGTGCTTGAACTGAGCTTGTAAGACATTTTAAAATTATAACACAATGGCAAGGTATGATTGCCTGATGGAGCCACAAGACAATTTAAAGTAGCCCAACACTTTGTCAAACTCTTCCCTGGGCAAATAAAATTATAAGTAACGTAGTAGTTATTTTCATAATCAAGGTTTTCAAATGTTAACTATAATATACCATTGTAAGGCATAACTTAAGTGGTTGTGACAGCTCTCTTAAAGTATAGACATTCATATCCACTATTCTAAATGCAGATTTTTATGGAAATAGTTTCAAGAAGAAACTGTCCTAAGACTTAGTAATATGTTTTTTGTTGTTATTTTTGTTTGGTTTTTCTTTTTAAATAAAACAGGCAGTTGAAGAACATGCTTGGAAAAAATATAGTTTATATTTCCCATGATTTTCTTGGTGTGAATTTTGAATGGTGAAGACACTGTTGACACTAAAGCTTGGTTTGACCATATATTATAAACTTATGAACTCTTGAACAATGATTAAATGCTTTATATGAATTTTGTTAAATAAGAATTGACATTTCCATTGGAAATAAACCAACAATCATGTTTAGTCAGCTGGTAGGCAGAAACACATTTCTAAGGAGTTCACTGGCATGGATTTTACTGGATCATGGATCCATCATCTCTGTCTTTGGAAGTCTTCAAATACAAAGTAGGAGGCCTGGGAAGACCTCTATTCACAAACCAATCTCATTTCTAGTCTCACTGCAATGATTATTTCAAAGGTTTGTTACCTTTAAAAGCTAACATTCAATCCATGCTTATTTCATTACTCTATCCTGATTACCAACACCTTGTAACTCAGAGGCAAGACTAATATATTTGATTCCACTTCCTTTCTCAACCCACTAGAATGTTAACCAAAGACACTCAGAGCAGAGAAGGAAACAAGGAAACGAATGGAGCAAGAAGTCCAATGCAGGCAGCATCTCAGCCAACATCTCAGGCCCCACAGTCAACATCTCTCAGCCTAATGGCTTAGTAGAGACGTGTCCTTTGTCACATACCTGACTGCTTCCATTTTCTTTGTGTGTCTGTAAGGAATTATTGAGGAGGAAAATCAATCAATCAATCAGAAAACGAGAAACAAAAACACAACACAACTGCAATGTCAGAAACTGAAATGAGGTATGCTAAAGAGTTGACAGTTTTTGATTTTCTTCCTGAAAGAGTTGTGAAGAAGGTTAATCTCTGCAAGATTTGCTTTCATAACCTTCCACCCTAATCTAGCTGCACCTTTTTCTCCCTAAACCACATTATGAGTCCAATGGTTAGAATAGCTCACAACACATGGCACAACAACCGATTCACATCTCTTCCCTTTATGTTAAAGGAAGGTTCTGATGTCTGATGTGTTAGATCAGTGCTGTACATTTTCAACTGTATAGTATTCCACGGAGGGCCAATCCTAGCCTGCCTCACCAAAGGGGCAGCAAAATAAAAGTCTGAAGCAAAGAGGAAGAAATTCAATAGGGTATGAGAGAAACAGATATTCCAGCCATAAAATACTCAGATTCCACAGCCCTGTCAGAAAGCTCCGTTATCACCAGTGCATGGTGACAACATCGTGGTGACACTGACAGCAGTGCACTCAAACATGTATGAATATGTAACTGAGGAGCTGACCCTGAGGAGCTTCCTTGTAGGGGGAAAAGATACATATTTGAGGAAAGAATGGTGTGTAGGCCTCAGATCAACCATTTTCGTTCCTTCGTTTCAGCTCAACATGGTTTTCATGCTCAGTAGTTCCTCTATCTTTACCTCTGACCTTTGAGACAAAAATCACAGTTGTTTAGGTACAGAAAATAGAAAATCATTAAGGCAGAACATTTTTAACAATGAATAGAGAACATAGCAGCACAAAAGAGGAGGAGTTTATCTAGAAATAAAATAATCAAACATCCAGAAATAGCTTCCAGACAGTTTAATTTTATACAGGAGGACTACTGGTACAACGTCTGTATCTCAATGCATATTGTTTAATACACACCACTAAATGAATGCTGATAACTTCTACCCTGTCAGAACAAATAGGAAAGCCTATCTTGCAAGACTAATTTGCTATATTGTTCTTCTTTATTGTGTTTTCTGCAAGTGTTGTTGGCAGCTTTGCCTATTCTTAGAGGAAAATTTCCAAAAGTCACTCTTTCCCTGCCAGCACAATGTTTATATTCATGCTACAACTTGTTGGCATATAATACTGAGCACTATGAATGATTATGTTCTGGTACATTTTTTCTTAATGAATGGAACACATTCACAGAGGATTAATACTGGCCTTTAATTCTCGTCCCAAAGTTATTTCTAATTTTTAATTGTGCAAAATACAGAAATTTGAGTTCTTACAACAAGATTCTTCTTTTTTTATTGTTACTATTAACTGTGTAAAAAAATACAAATTTGATGTAAGCCATCTTTATAATCAGTGATGTATCCATCTACAGAGGAATATAAGGTAAATTCTCTTCAGGCAACTCCTGTGCCACTACTCTGCTAGTAGGAGGCACAACAAGTCCAGGGTATCTGTTAGGCTGCTGAATCTAAAGAGTTGCCAGCTCACTAATAGCTGGGTAATGCATGAAAAGAGAAAAGGGTAATAGCATAAAAATTGTATTTATTATCTTGGGATGAGACTGGCTTTGGTTCTTGAGAATCTATAATTTTGTAGGTAAATTCTCAGTGAGTGGCTATAAATTGAAAGAGAAATAACTTCAAAATTTGTGTTCAGGGGGCAGATTCCATGAAATTCAGCTTGTTATTTTCAGTAGATGGGAGGAGTGATTAGCAAAACCACTTCTCCTGAAGTCCAATCACTGAAGCATTAATATTATAGTGACCAAAGTAGGCTCTGCAATATTTAAGCACTTAGTAACAAAGATAGTATATTCTCAACCCAGTCTGAAGTATAGCTGTACATTATCTTAGCAAACACATTTTTAGTTTGAATTCTTTAGTTCCATACCTTACATGAGAACAATAATCAACACTGCCTCTCTAATTCTGTAGTGTAATACTTTGATGTAGTATCACAGGAAGTGATACTACATCAAAGAAAATCAGATAATCTGTATGATGATTCAAATGTACATGAACAAAGATATAGTAGCTAGTGATGTCCTCCTTATCCACTTCCTGTGTAACTATCTTAACAGCCCCTAAGCTGAAAATGGCATTTGGGTATGAAAATGTATTGAAGCAATTGCTGCCTTTCAAGTGCACATACAGTTGTATTAAGCCACACCATGTTTTCCTGGTAACTCAGAGACTATTCTGCTCTGTCATAAACTCTCCCCTTAGAATCCAGCAGAAATTGATGACATAAACATATCCTTATCCCAAACGCTTGGTTGTGTGTGATTTAACCTTTAACTCCTGCTTGTTGTTATAGGTGAGATGTCAAATATTTCTTGCAAGCCTTTGGCAAGGCTTTTAGTATGTTTTCATCACTCTTCCCCTAAGTAACATAGGCTGTGGCAGAAGAGACATGCCACTGAGGTCTCCCTTCCCCCATCCCTCTGTCTGCTTCCTCCAAGCTCAAACAGGAAAATGCGGACAATGCAGAGGGACCAGCCATGGGTGCACAGTAAATCTGTAATTACTTGAAATGTCACTTCCTGTTTTTGCAGCCTACAGAAGAATAAATACACTTCTGGGCTGCACTGCCAAGTGGGGGGCAGGGGGCTGCAGTAACACAGAACTTCATTGCTCAGCCACACACCCTGACACTTCCAGGAGTGACAAGATGCTTTACCCTGGAGGCAGATAAATGTTATTCAGAATGTGCCAATGGGACTTTTAATGCAACAAACACCATTACCTCTACCTTAGAAAAAATGTGCTTTGACAGGGCAGTAGTTTATACACATATTAGAAGATGATTTTCACTGATTGTACGGAGTTTAATTTGTTAGAAGTCTTGCACCTGGCAATCTCTGCCATGTTGCCTTACAGACATCTGAGCAGCTCTTTCCAGAAGATCCTGCTGAAAAATAACTCTCTCACAGCATTCACCTTAATGTCTTGGATTTGCCTTTTCCAGCTTTAGGTTTATCACAAGAATGATAGATTGAAAAGTGATTGACTGTAGGCTGTGGAAGGGACAGCAATGGGTTAAATCAAAACTAGCTTAATAGAAAGCTACTTATAAAACTGTGCTGTCAGTATAAAGGATATTTCAGTTCTGTAAGCTGTGTCCAAGCTGTTGAATAAGAATGTGCAGTAAGTTTTGGCATCACATGAATGCTTTTCCAGCTCCATGTGTTCATAGACCAAGTTTTGCTCATTAGAAGAACGCAGAAGAAAGCTCTGAAATACTTCTTCACACTGCTATGAAATACAGCAAGTTGAGTTTCCACTTCCAGCTGACTGTGCCTTGCCAGGCTCAGATATACTTGATTCATGCAGCACTGCATGCACACTCAGTTTCAATTAATGATCTGATAATCTCAGATCAGGCATAAGGACTGGGCAATAGGGGAAAGCCAGGACTGCTGTTTTAGAAAGGCTGACAGTGGAAAATGTACTGTCAAAGTAAGCAGATCTTGAATAATGTCAGGAACATTTCTGCAGAATGAGCATGTGTCACTCGTTGCCTAAAGTGCTGGAAAACTGAGACAAAAAATTGCATAAAATTCTGTAGAAGTGTTTAAAAATATGGTTGTTAAAAATGAGGTTGTTCCTGGAGAACCCCATTGAACTCAGCAATTCACCAGAATTTCTCAATTGTTGCTGTTTTCCTTCTTTCCTTTTACAATTTGTTCTTGTTCCTTTCACCTAAATAATGATTAAGGAAGGAAAAAAATACAGTGTTGATATGAAAAATCCTAATGAAATGCTTTTGTTGGAATATAGTTGCTTTGTGATATCTGAACATGGAACAAAACCAGTTTGATTACAGTTCCATTGGAACTCAAACAGAAATGAGATTCCTTCTCATGGGCCAGTGCCCAGAGCACACCTCAGCTCCTTCCAGCTCACCTGCCCTCTTCATGAACAACCAGCCTAGGGTCTTGCCAAGGCTTCAGTGCTGTCAGATTCTCAAGAAATGTTCCACCTCCCCAGGAGCATCCTGAATGTCTGCAAAGCAGTGAGCTGGGTGCCAAAGGGTGATGAGGCAGGCAGGACAGTGACCTTCTAAGAGCCCATCCTACAGGCCCCAGACAGAACAAGCTGGGAGGAGTTGTGTGTTCACGAGAGTGAAGCCTCCAAACACAGATCTCCTTCTATAATGCTGTTTTCCCCAGCTGACTGTTTTTGCAGGCAACTGGGACTTCAGTGTCCTCATCTCAGGGACTGCCAGGGGGAAATGGCACAGAAGCCCAGGTCTCTTTTTCCCTTGCTGAGAGCTTCAGCATTTCTCATTTTTAGTCCTTGCTTGAATGAATCCTCCACACCACAAGTGTCTTTAGAGAAAACTTTAAATTATACAATTGCTGCAAAAATGGTGAGGCTGGTTGGAAATGGAACCACAATCCACATTTTTTACTCACAATTGCACTTTATATTTTCTATCAAATGATCATATTTTATTACACATTTTTAGATAAAGGGTTAATTCATTCTACCTGTAAACCTCTGACATTGTTAGGAGTAAGTGCCTGAATAAGGCTGTTTCCTGTAGAATAGATTTTCATGTTTCAAATATATCCTATCTGATGATTTAGGGTGAATAAAGTCCTGCTTATATTGCTACTCAGCCTGTGACCACAACCATAATAATGAGAGCAAACGTGACTCCACCAGAAAATCCAGAATATTTTCTGCTTTTGCAATTCAAAGCAGTCACTTTGGAAGACAAATTGAAGTCCTAGGGACACATAAATGGCTCTTTTTTCTTTTCAAAAATGGCATAAGTTTTCAAGAACCTCAATTCCTGCTAAAAATGTTAGAAGAGTTTTTGGAAGCCTGTAGTGCTCCTGCCAGCTCACCTATTGATTCTGGGTTTTGAGACTCCACATCGTAGCTGGTAGCATAGAAAACCATAAGATTACCAAAATAAATTTGAACCATCATCACTTTAGAAGTTTCTGCTTTCCATCACAAGAACTTTCAGAGATGCAAGCTGACCCCTTCAAACTTCAAGAAAGTCTACGGAATTGTTGCTGCTAAGGAAAAACAAACAAACAAACACAAATAAACAAAAATAAAACAAAACAAAACAAAAACCCTACATATGATACATTGATAACTAGGCAACCTGGACAAGTGGAGTTCAATCATTTCCCCATGTTGTTCCACATAAAAACCAGGACAACCATGGAATTAATGACTCATTTGTCATTTTGTTGGCTGTCTAAGAATAAATTATTTATCTTCAGGGAGAACACTGATTTTTAAGAAAAGCTGATTGGCGAAGTACTTGTATATGTTACATAGTGAAGCAAGAAACTGTTTTTTTCCTCTGATTCTTGCTACTTTTAGAACAGATGTACAAATGCCTGAAACCTCATGGAAAACAATTATACAGGATTATAGAATGTCTCAGATTGGAGAAGATCTTAAAGACTACCTAGTTACGATCCTTTTGCATGAGCAGAGTTGAAATACTACAGTGATACAACATAACAGGGAGGAGATAATCCAATTCACTAAGTTTAACAGTCTGCAAACTTAAGTGGACAGCAATGTGGAGCAGAACAGTAATAGTTACCAACTAAATGCTTTGCACGTGTACACAAAAAGGGGCTGGCTGGATCCTGCCTTGATGTTACTTAACTGTTTACACAGCTACAATGACTACACTTCTTTGTTTTTCTAGGCGCACTACTTTGTTGATGCTCTTGATAGTAAAAAATGTATTAAGGAAGAAAGAGGTCACATAAGGCTAACTTTGAAGTTGGAAATGTCCCACACAGTAACAAGTATCTCTGCCAGCATGTTGCAGTAGCTCCATAGTACAAGTAAGTATTACAAACATGTAGTACTTAACAGAGCTCCATCTGCTCTGTAGAAGAAGAAAGAACACTTCTTTTTCTTGAAAATATTTTGTTTTGTGTAGATATGAAACTGATTTATTTGAAAAATCACATCCTCTGCAGTTCTTTAGTTAGCTGTCACACAACTTGTAAAATGAAATTTGTTTGCCATTAGTTCATAAAAGTGATTGGAAATGATACCGTCAGCAGTATGATCAAACTCATGATGAAAGATTGCCATTCTGTTCCTGGGATACGGCTTGTCTACTTTGCAATATTTTTCACGCAAAGGAATTGAAATGCAAACTCCATTCAGAATTCTATATAAAGTAAAAGACCTTATTACTTTGTTTGGACTACTGGCTGGGTGATCCTATGGTCCATATTTCGTTCAACAACTTACTTCCACTGAAAAGCATGCAATAAAACAGGAGTCATCAGTTAAGAAATGGTCTGAAAAGTTCCTGGCTAGACAAAGTAGGAGGAAGCCTTCATGTAATGGCTCAACATGGCTCAGCTGAAATCACCAGCTAAAGACCTTTACATATTCAAAAGGATTTAAAACAAATGTCTCTGAACATAAGTAATTTATGCAGGTTCTAATAAATGTAAACTTTCTCAGAATATGAACCTTATTATGTGTTTGTAATAAACTGATTAACTCCTAGAGTTAATAGAGTTGCATGTTTTTTTCCAGGTATGACAACTAGCTGCTGCTCTATCGTGGTCACCTGAAAGTGATGAATCTTCACCCAGCCAAACTACGAAGTTGCAGTGCTTGTTGGTTTATGCTTATACCTTTCAATGGAGGTTTATTTAGGGAAAACTACACATTTTGCCCTTGTGTTTCTTCAGTTCTGTCTCGCTGGATCTCACTTCAGCAAACATTCAGGTCACAGTGACTTGCAGTCTACTACTAGCAATGAATGTCAAAATGCCTCTGAAATGGATGCGGTTTCCTGGGCTTACCATTGCTTTAAAAACATGTTCAGATCAGTAAGGAGAGGTGCTCTTCTGTAACAGACAGAAAAGATTTTAAAATACATATTCTGTTTATTGTAGATTTTATTTTCTCAGTTCTGGCATTGGTAATATTCTTCAGGAAACTAAATGATGTCATTTCCTTTCAACAGGCAAGTTACATAAATGCTGGAATACAGCCACTTCAAACAGCCTTCAAACAGATGGCCATGTGTATAAATGCCAGAAAGTGAGAGCAGCCACTTGCAGTAAAAAATGTTACCCCACACATGGTATAATGTTTATTTTATAGCTTCTCTCATGGACTTACATGGCTCATTCTTCTAATTTTTCCAGGCATAATTCCCTTAGGAAATGGCTGCAGAATACCAAAGTAAAATAAATTACAATTTTATAAATAAAATAACTTCAGAGAATAAAGAATAAGAATAAGGCTTAATGGCTCAACAGATATCAACCACAACAGAAACATGAACCACTGGCAGATCTCAATATCAAACATTTCATAAGTTTAGATACTCTAGGAATTAATCTTGAGCAACGAACAAGTGAGATTTAAGAAGGCCTAGTTCAGTTCAAAGGTTTCGTAAAACTTGATAAGGAACTTAACTGGAGTGAGATTACTGGATCCCTTGAACATGAACCTATAACAAAAGAAACCCGTCCTTAAGGTGGTGAGCTAAGGCCAGGTACCATACTCTGCCACAGCACAAGGAAGAGGAAATGGAACAAACCCCGCCATGAAGACAGAAGCTAGTTCTGCATGACTAACCTTTCTGAAAAAGCTCATACACAAGACCACGAGCGGCTGGGAACTACAATGGTGCACATCAGAAAAGAGAAGGAAGATGGCAGAAAGAAAGGGACCTTCCTGCATGAAACACTGTCGCACACACTGACTTACAGCCAGTACAGGTGATGGGCATAATGCTGCTTCCATTTTTCTTTCATATTTTGCCATGAGGGATGAATAGAAGGCTGTATCAGGGGGTCTGGCACTACTCTTGTGGCATCAGGAAGAGAATTAAAGATCTCCTGCCGAGATGGGGTTGACATGAAAGGAACAGGGAGTCCACCTCTGGTGTTACAGAATCCCATGATGATTTCCAGCACCAAAATTTTCTGACTCAATGAAGCTGTGCACTGAAAGTTGGGTGGGATTTTTTAAGGAGTTTGACATTGTTTTGGCTCTGTTAAAACCCAACACAATGGGAGAAGTCTCTGACTTCAAAAGGAGTGGCAGAAGGCCAAAGCACAGCACTTCTGAAGTTTCTAACCAGACAGTTTTAAGGTTATTTTCTTACATTCCTGCCCCACAGGCAAAAAATATTACCCAGGCTCAAGATCTATGGTGCCAGTATCATGTCTCTGCCATTTGAAAATTTAGCTCTTGAAGATGGCAGATTGGTTTCCCTCAAGTAGGAAAATTCAGTGTTAAAGGAGTTTGAGAACATATCTACCATTTAACTTGATTCACTTATTCTTTGCAGCCCATGGAGACAACCACAAGGCCATTACAGGCAATTTCCTTTTTCAAAATTTTCCACTCATATAGCAGGGTCCAGGGTCCAGGTCCCAGGAGGCTTTTCTGAACCCAGGAGTTTCTTCCAAATACAGGAATAAAGTAAAAAGGAAAGTTTCTGCTGGATGCCACATTTCAAGGATCTTTGCATAACAAGCTTATTTCAAGGATCTTTGTATAAAAAAAAACTATAAAGCATTTATTTGCTGTAGATAGGGGTACTGCCATTTGAATTCCTGGTAATAATAACAAATAAAGTCTGAGTTGGACAAGGGTCACTGAGATTTCCAGGGGGCTGCAATTAGAGGCGGAGATGTTCCAGGCAGATGTCCATTTTCTGGGATGCTTTACTCATTCATAGTGGTTGAAGAAAGAAGCACTAGCAATGCCAAGTTCTCTCCCTGTGGATTGTTGAGTGCACCCCATTGGATGCACTCAACAATCAACTCAACAGTGTGATGCCTGGAATCTCTCAAGGGAATGAGAGGCAAGGTGCCTGTTGGAGCATAGAAACAGAAGAGCAGCTCACCTCAATCCCCTTCATTTTCCCTCTTCTCCAGGATTAAAAAGGCTACATGCACAGCAGGGTCCTTCCCTGAAGGAAGAATTGCGTTACACTAAAAGTGAGGCACAGCTGGAACAGAAGTGAAGATCAGAAATGCTTCAAGCCAGTGTAAGAAGATGGGACATAGGACTTGCAAGTACGTCAATGGTATCAGTGGCATCACTTGATAGCACAATATTCTGTGCTACTGACAATTACTTTTGCAATGTCAGCAACAGCCAAAGCCTGTTGTGCAACTCAGCTCTTGATCTGAACACTGGGATAGCAAAGACCAGTCTAGAGTGTATCAGCAAATAGGACCAAACTTACTCAAAGTTAACAGTCTATGTTTAATCTGATTTGCCCAGAAAAAAAAAGTCTCAGTATCGTTTGCCTCTCTTACACTACAGCCACACAGCAAGAGAGCAATCCTTGAATACAGATATATCAACAAAACAAAGTCCAAAAGCTGAGATTCCGGTCTTTTCCAGGGTGGAAAAATTTGCTCAGAATTTCATAAATACTATGTTGACCCATAACACACAGAGAGGCTACATGAATGTCAACTGGCAAAAATGCCTCTACATAAGAACAGGGTGTCCTTTTAATTCTTTGCCATAATGATCAAGGGTAGCAGTGTGGCATAACGAAGAGCTTACACAGATCACAGCTGCACACTCTGAGGGTTGGCAGGGCAGAAGGGAGGAAAGGACAGAGTGCAGGGTTGATGTGGG
>NW_024962268.1:14618871-14783718 GCF_019238085.1 Lagopus leucura
AAAATAAAATAAAGAAAGGAAAAAAGAGAAAAAAAAGGAAAAATAAATTCTTTACCACTGTTTTGCACTAAAGCATATTTGAAATGTGAGCACTTTTTTGCTGCCCTGGTAGTTTGTTTGATGTAGTGTGTAGAAATTAGGCTCATACATAACCAGATTCACAAAAAGAATGATTTGCATAAACTTAAAATGTATATTAAAAGTAGCTTGAATAGTACTAAAGCAGAAACTGGGCCCCCATCATGGAAGAAGTTAAACATCACTGAAAAGTTGAGCCTCCCACACAAACTGAGTTCAGGGAAACACAAGAGCCTGTCCAACATTATCTAAAGAACAAATCAATTCATGACACTTCTTTCAGAGCATAGTGGAAATATTTAAGAGAATGAAGCAAACCCCATATTCTCTTTATTTAAGTATACATTATGAGTGCATCTAGAACTAGAAAGAAAATGCTCACATGTTTATTTTGGTTAAGGAAATGTTCTAATATTTTTTAAAGATTTCAGCCTCAGCTTTGATTTTTCCATCTTTTTTTTCTAGAAGCATTTTTTCTTTCTTTTTTCATATACTGCTCTTAAGTTAAAAGATTTTGGAAGGTAGGTGCAGTTCTGCTCATTTCTTTACATGCTGAAGAGACTTGAGCAAACTCAGAAACAAATGATAAGCTTAGTACTGCAGCCTCTGATCCCCAGTGCTGAAATCAAATTATGTTTACATTTTTCTACTGATAGAAAGAGAGGAATTGCAATGTTTTTTTTTTTTTGTTTGGAAGGGGAAACTTCCTGACCTAGTATATCCCTCAGTGTGTTTAGCCCAAATAAAATGCAATAGATAACACTAGGACAAAAGAGAAGAGAGAAAAGTAGTGAAGTGCAGTATGTGTTGGGACATTCTGTGTCTCTGGACATATGATGAAAGGCAAGGAAGGCTTAATGACTCAAGAGGGTTCACCAAGACCTCTGTTTGAGAGTAGAATTTATTAGATGTCTGTAGCTGAAGTGGAAACCTCTTGCATAGCTATCATGGCAAACAGGTCATACATATAGTATAATTTCTTCCGAAGAAGCCAATTAGACTTCAGATACAAAAAAAATGAAGTGCATGTATATGTTGTGTGTGTATGCATGCAAAAGCAGCTGTTTGATGCAGAACTACATTTATCTGAAATAGTAAATTGCATTTTTAAGTCTGTGCTGCTGTGACATCACAAGATTAGTGCCACGACCATGGGCTTACTTATTTGAGAGAGCCTGCCTTGGAGTAACGCTTGATCCACCACGATGAGTTTTAGGGAAAAATAATACCTTGTAGACTGAATGGCTTACACAAAGTCTGGGGATATTTTCTAGGCTAATCCTAATACTTGTGGCACTTGGAATGCAGGTTACAGATCTCTGTTGTAACTGTACCAACAGTTACCCCGTAGGCTGGAATGTTGCTGTCTGTGTCTCACTGAGATACTGGGGGAATGGAAAAACGTGAGACCTTTGCAAGCTCTTAGCTGTCTATAATTACAAATATAACATGTCTGGGACATGCTGTCAGGAATAAGACGCCAGCTCTGGACAAAAATAAGTGGGCGATGTAGATGTTGGTGCTAAAGTACAAAGGTGTAAATGTGGTGTTGAAACTGTGTATTTGAATATGCACAACAGCAACTAAACTAAATGAGGCAATAAAAGAAAAGAAAAAAAAAAAACAGTACATGTACGCTCTAATAGCTTTTGTTTGTTCAATATTTACATTCTGCATACAGGCCTTACAGTGCCTTTTACAATTCATTATGTGGCTGTAAAGGACAAGGTCAACATTTTATCAGTAAAAAGACAAAAGTCTTCTCAGCAATACCAGTGTAAAATACTCTAATCCTTCCCACCCTGTGCCAGTTATGCTGGCACAGCTTTTTGTGTTGCAGTCATAAGATACTGTGAACCAGCTTATAAACAGATCCCATTTTTAGAAACACTCCCAAAAAAACTGTGTTTTCTGAAGCTGATGATCTCCTTGGTCTGATTCATCAGCAGCTGCACAAACTGTTGTGTTGGAACATCTGAAGGGGTGATGCATTAACTGGTATAATTTAATTAGTATAATTGCCAAAGACTTCATCTTCTGAAATCACAGACTGCTTTCTATGTGCACTAAATGTTTCTTCTCCTAAGAAACTGCTTAATATTGCCTCTTTGAGAATAGTCTTGGAATTACGAACCCACATAGAGGGTCTATACGTATAAAACAACCCTCAGGTTTTACTGTCATGTTCTACTTTCTAGAAAATCCTAAAATGACACAATTATAACTCTCATTGCAGCAGAGATGTAGGTTTTATACTGATCCCCAAGGGCTGCAAAGTTGAACAAGATTTGAAAAATCAAGAAAAATAAATGCAGAGAGTATACAATAATTAAATTTGAGGACCAAATAATAGCACCTGATTGTTTGGAACACATTAATCCCAATGGATGAACATAACATTAATCCCAGTGAGTGACTTGCAGTTGGTCTGGTGCTCCTGCTGCCATCACCACTGCACAACTATTTGATTTAGAAAAGTTAAAGGAATAACTTTGAAATTATTTCTGTATTTTGTCAGAATATCTGTTTTCAAAACAAAAAGGAAAGCTCCATAATATATTTCAAGAGTCCACACTCCACTAACAAGCGCTGCTATAAAGAAAGCTGTCACTTATTCATGATGCAGTTCCAAACTGTATTTGTGATGCTCTAGTGATATCCATAATGGAGAGGAGTACTTATTTAATTAGCACAGCTGTCTATTCACCTATGCACAGAAATAAGCATTTTTCAGATCTTTCATTCAGCACAGGCACTGTGCTGTGAAAAAAACGTTCTACACAAAATTACTGTCATGAAATTAAAGACTTCCCTTCACACAGACAGACTGCATATACAATATATCCTTATTAAAGATTTCAGGATGTGTTATAATCTCCTTTTGCTTTAAACACATGTTTGTTTAAAGTTCTGCATACTCTGAAGGAATTGAAATTCTCTGAAGGAATTAAAAAGTTTTTTTTCACTGTCTTTTGGTTTATAAGAAAGCCAGCAACCAGAGCTCTCCCTAACAGGGCCTATGACAACTCTGGGATGGAGAGACCACCTAGAGAATAAAACTCCCAGGATCTAACACAGCCTCATCTCTCCCCAGTGACTGGGATTTACCCCGTGGTCTCATCTGTGGCCTCAGCTAAAGCCAAAGCATTTACTAGAATCGGACAAAGAAGGAAGAGCATTCTTTATCACTGTTCTAGTGTGAATGTTGCATCAAGAGTACTTTGATGCAATCCACCATACGTTCATACAGACTGTGACACAGATTTCAGCAGGTGAGATATTTTCCCTAAGTCTAGTTCTGATATTTTAACCTTGTCATCAACTTAGCCCCGTGCTGCTGTTCCTCCTAAGAGGTGAATGAGACTGTATGAATGCTAAAAAGGTTATTCTGCACTTCCTGCCAGTCAAAGGTCACTAAGCAAACGGCCAGATGAGACTTATGGGTGGCTCAGCTCAGCTGTATGCTTCTTCTGGATCAGGAGCTTCAAGCAGCTCAGGGGTTATATTCTTGGCACTAGTCCTTCTGTGGTCCCTGATCTCAGTTCTGCTTAACAGAGGAGAAAATATGGGGTCTATGTTGTTAATTTAGTAACAATCTTGAATAACTGAAAGACTAAATATTATTTCCTTAAAACTAAACACACATGGTATACAAACCTAATTAAGATATATTTAAGTATTAGGACAGGACACATGTGGAGCAACTATCTGTGTAGTGAAGAACTTGACGAGCATTTAACTGAAACTCTAAACGCCAATTCTGTCACAACATTTCTCATTATTCCTTCAGCAAATGAGGTTGCTGTTTTCATAGAATCATAGAATCATAGCCCTGGGTTGAAAAGGACCACAATGATCATTGAGTTTCAACCCCCCTGCTGTGTGCAGAGTCGCCAACCATGAGACCAGGCTGCCCAGAGCCACATCCAGCCTGGCCTTGAATGCCTCCAGGGATGGGGCATCCACAGCCTCCTTGGGCAACCTGTTCCAATGAAGGGTGAAGATGAAGACAAGGGTGAGGATGATGTTGATGATGAGGATGAAGATGAAAACAAGGGCTAGGATAAGAATGAAGATGAGGTTGAGTATGACACTGAGAATGAGGATGAAGATGAGGGTGAGACTGAGGATGAGTTCTTGTCAGTGAGTGGCACCATGCACCCCTGGGCACAGTGCCAGTGCCAGGGCATGGCCATGCAGCTCACTTCACCCTACATGGTGCTGGGAATGACTGCTCATCTCAACGCCTCTGTTTAAAAAACCTCATTTCTTTAAATGGCCCACCTAAACTCCTACAGCCAGAACTTTCACCTAATTTATCAGGTTACTGTGGTTTTCTAAGAATGATAGACAGTAATTAAAACTAAGCTGATAACCTCCTCACTCTTGAGATTTCTACAGAGGTTTTGTTTACCATTATCTACACACAGATTAAAAATTGTAATTGGATCAGAGATGGGGTTAGAAAAATCAACCACCTTCCAACTGATAGTTTGCTGGTGAGTGACACTTTGAAGTTTTATTTAATTTTTTTGTTTTGTTTTGAGAAGCCCCTGTCACCTTTCTGCTGTTACATGTAGGTATTTGAAGGAAAGCATAGCAGTTATTAATAGCCAATGGGATATTAAGAAGTAGCATTTAAATCTCCAGCATCTCCTCATCTTGTGGTAAATACTGCCTCATTAGAGAATTGCTGACATTCATCTGAACTGGTCTAGTGTGCTTAGAGAGATATTTATGTGTAGAAAGGGCAGTACATTTGTAAATGTCATTCATAACAAAACAGAACTCGCAAGAAAAACCAAGCAGGATCCGTGTCCTCCATGACCTGGTTTATCAGGGCGTTCACTTGGTCAAAATTTAATGTAAATAATAGTGGCTTCCTCTCTTTGACAGTCTGGGTGTTTTTGCTTGATCAGCAGTAACAGAGAAAAAGTTGAGGGAAAGATTAAATGATCAGGCAAGAGAGGAAAACTGTGCAATACTGCAGACAAACAAGGATCTACCAGGGATAATGTTTCCTTATTCCTTGAGCCTATTTAGCATTAGTGTGATCTTGACAACAGCAGCACATGGCATTACCTACATCTCATCCAGCTACTAATATGTTACCTTGCCACAGAATGATTTGAAGTGGGACACGGTCACACGAGTGTTGAAGGTGAGCAGGCCTTGCCAAGGGTTCTGGACAGGTGGAAACTGAGGCTGAAGTGACACAGATGGCATGGTAAATTGAAAGATTCCAAAAGGGAGGCTGAGGCCCAGTTGTGCATCTCCCTGGGTGCCTAGAACTTCACAGGTCAAGTTTCCAGCTGAAACAACACCTGCAGAGTGGTCAAGTTAGAAAGTCTGCCATAGGATCATAGAATTGTTTAAGTTGGAAGGGTCCCTCACAGACCATCTAGTCCAATTCCCCTGCTCAGAGACATCTGCAGCTAGACCAGTGTTCAGAGCTTGGTCAAGCCTGACAATGTATGTCTTCAAGGATGGGGCATCTGCTACCTCTCTGGGCAACCTGCTTCAGTGTCTCAACACCCTTACTGCAAAGAACATTTTCCCTTATATTCAGTATAAATCTCTTGTTTTAGTTTGAAACCATTTCCCCCTTTACTATCATAACAGACCCTCATGAAGAGTCTGTCCTGATGCAGCCATGCAGACTTCATCCTGGAAGCTTTCATTTCTATATGATGAAGGCACTGCTTTCATTTGAGTTTCAAGTGCTGTGACACACTTCCTCACCCTGCCTAAGCACCACAGTCAATCACAGTACCAAAACTTGGGTCAGCCTTAACTTATAACTATCTGTCCTAGTTCTGACAGTGTTTAACTTAGCTGCATCAAGATGCCTCCAAGAGCTGAGGGAAAGCGAGCACGAAGAGACAGAAAGTTTGTGGGAGGTTCAGAGCAAAAAGGTCTGGAAGAGATCAATATTATTGCAGAGACCTTCAGAACCCGAAGAACTTTCCTCAGTACCTGCCCATGACGCTTGAGATTTTAAATGATAATAAATATAAAGTAATAAAATGAAACAAGGGCACAGAGGAAAATATTTTCCCAGCCATAGGAAAAGTTCTGCTCTTACCCAAAAATATCTACTCAAACCCAGATAAACAGATCTGAGCACGTTGTGCTTCAGCTGTTAAATACACCTCTATCAGGTCTTTGCTGATCAAGGCAAGAAATGTGTCAAGGCACTAGGGTCAAGATCTAATTACCGAGTGACAGCAGCCAAGAAAAGCCTACACGGCAGCAACCTGTTCCCCAGGCCCAGGTGGCCTGAAAGCATTAACCACACAGGAACGTGGCCAGCCAATAAAAGCTGTGCATGCAGCAGGCCAGGACAGAGGATGGTGAAGGCTGCTTGCAACTAGTGTAGTGAGAGTGCTCGGGGCTCTGATGGGGTCTGAAGAGCTCAGGCTACCTCTCAGCTCCCATGGCAGGTCCTACCATGACTCTTTGTCCTTTCAGCCCCCTCTGTTTTCCCTAAGGAACATTCCAGGAGCTATCAGGCTACCTCCTACCACCGTTATCTCTCACTGCCAGATCTTCACCTGGGAAATAGGCAGAGGTTAGATATGTCTGGTGATGTTCAGTACCTCCCTCTCTTTCAGCTGCGATATTCTTGCTGAAGCTGAACACTGAGCACCAAATGGTAGAGGCACCAACACTTTCTAACTTCTTTCTACTTCTTTGTCTTTCTCTGACTGAAGACGCCAGAGCCCGTTCTGATTCTAGCCTGCAATGTGTGCCATACTTATTAGAGAATCTCATGGTAAGAAAAATGTACTAATTGATATATTTTTAGTGTTTCATTTACATTTCCCATCTAGTCATCCAGCACACATACACCCTGGTGCAAATAATTAAGCCCCTGTGGTCTATCATAACCGACAAACAAATGCAAAGGGACCTGAATAGCAGAACCAGCCACACAGCTTAAGCAAAGCTTGGCAGGAATATTCAGCTGGTCCACTTGCTTGCCTTATCCTCCTTCACTTCCCTGCCCTGCCTCCTTGCAAGTTAGCATTGGAGACACTCATTAACATATGTGAACATGCCACAGAAGTTGATACTGAAATTCCATGGCATTCTGAGGAAGCTGAAAAGGGCTTATAACAGTGCTAAGATGGGCAAGATTCAGTTCCACTCCCTTGGTGCTAACTACAGCAAAATGAAAATTCAGCAGGCTTGGTGCTTGAACCACAGCCATCATTCTCACTCCATCATCCTGTCCACCCCCGACGCTGAGTCACCAGATGCTCATTTAGCCTTCTTTGACACTGGCAAGCAGGCTGGATTTAGGCAGGCAGCAAGACAGAAATACTGGGATGTTGCAAGGCTTCCATGTCTTGGTACTTTATCCATCCACAAAGTGGAAGGAACAGGAAAGAGACAACCCCTACTTTCAGTGCTACTGAATATTATGATACTGTCACTTAAAAATGACGGTCGTGCTGAAAAATCACAGAATTGTAGGGGTTGCAAGGGACCTCTAGAGATCATCGAGACCAACCCCCCATTTCAGATGT
This sequence comes from Lagopus leucura, assembly GCF_019238085.1. Classification (NCBI taxonomy): domain Eukaryota; kingdom Metazoa; phylum Chordata; class Aves; order Galliformes; family Phasianidae; genus Lagopus; species Lagopus leucura. The sequence continues at coordinate 14,626,482 of NW_024962268.1, forward strand.
CACTACAGTGACCTGGAACATTGTCAGTAGGAGCAAAAATAACTGTTCAAAACAATAAAACAGAAGTGCAGGAGAGTAGCCATTGGCTCAAACTTCCTCAAGGTAAGCGAATGGAAAGGTTTCCATTTGTTTTAGTAAGAGGAATGTTAATACAAGTCTGAAATGTCTGAACATATTTGTAGATCTCATAAAACAAAGAAGGAAATTCACCACTGTCGATGAGCCAGAATAAATCCTGAACCATGGCACAATGAGAATAGTATACAGTATTTCCATTTTGTATCGGCAGTGACAAACAAGAGCAGTCAAAAGCTGACAGAGTTCACTGCGTTGAATGACACAGGGTGAGGGAGGACTCAGCAGCCTGGCAGCTCCTGGTTTATTTCAGTAAGGAGGATGCCATCTTTGTTATTACATAACAATAATAGTAATAAGTACATTAATATCTCTTGTCAGTCCCTCTCAAAATGGCACTATATGCCTTGTTATTTTTCTGCTTTTATATGTGTGCAAATCCTACAAGAGTTCTGAAACTTTACAAGAATTAATAACTGCAACCATAAGAAATAATGACCAGAAGAAGAATTAGTAATCTGCTTTCCACTTCATTTTAGAAGAATAAGAGGAATTTCATAAAATGTTTTTGCTGTCATAAAATAGATTCTGTGCCTCAGCCAAAAGAGTGTTGAATAGTGATATTTACTTTAGTTCATTTGATGTTATTGAACCACACTATTATGCTGGTTACTGAAAAATCACAAGAAATGTCTTAGGAAAGCTGGCACAACACGTCCCTTAGGCAGTTCTTCCTCCTATCTACTGAAGAGAATCCCTTTTTAAATGTTGGAAAGCAAATCTTGTATTATTTCTAACAGCTGTACTTATGTGAGCCTGGAGAGAGAGAGAGAGAAGGAGGGATGGAGAAAAGGAAGAGGAGAGAGAGAGAAGGAGGGGGAGGGGAGGAGAGGGGAGGGGGTAGGAGAGGGGTGAGGTGGGGGGTGGGAGAGAGGGAGGTCCCCTATAAAAAATGTGAGACAGCATCCAGTTAGCTTTCATCATCTAATCTTAAAAGTATGATAAACATAATTTGAAGGAGATAGTTAAAGCAGGAGAGACTTTAAATTGTAAAGTTGAGTAAACGTTTGCATTTCTTTGTAACTCTCTAATCAGTTTTCTTTCACATTTGCAGAGCTATAAATGCCTCATTTCTTGTTGCATTTATCTAGCCTAAATTGTGAAGCTTGAAACATAGGCTGTCTTTTAAGTTCTCTTTTAATATTTTTTTAACTGCTTATAGTAAAGAACAAGCTGGCTGACAGCTGAGTACTGCTGCTTACACAAGTCATGAACCTGAATATTTTTCAGGAGTGGTCTTGGCTCATTTGGTGGTGATGCTGGTGTTAATATTCTTGACAGATTGAGATGTCTGGGAGAAGGGAGAACTTGCAAAAGCAACGGCAGCCTAGTACACTGAGTCACCACAGTGCCCTCCATATCAATGAGTGAAAGCTAAACTGACATGGTTGCTTCTGAGCTGCTCTTTAAGGATGCAACTTGCCACAGAAAGAAATGTCTGCTTCTCTAGACTATAAAGAAAGCCTATGGAAGCTACAGACACTAAGATGAATCTACCCTAGCAAACACTCCCTAAAGAGCCTCCAGGAGCTCTTAAACGTGGCAATCCCTAAACCACACCAACAGTTCCCCATGTGTATCTTCGTTCCATCATGTTCCATCAATTCTAGACATTGGTGTAATAATAATATTGCTACTGAATCCTACTTGTAATTGGAAATAAGCTCTTCAAATATTTGTTACCATCACAGAAAGACACATCATCACAGCATTTAAATAAAAAGGAGGCTTTAATTTTACTCCTGACAATTATGATATGTAGCATGAGGTGTTCAACAGACACTGGCTTTAACTCAAGTGATTGAACATCAAGGTTTATTGATTTACAAAGTAAATATTAGTGCAGAATGAAACCAAGGTTAATATTTGCCTCAAGGGACAATGAATTCTGGTGATCCATAAAACTTTATGTTAGTTAGGACCTCCAACATCCTCCAGGTTAGAGTGGTGCTAATCTAAAAATAGTCTGTTGAAATACATGGAGTTGTAGCAGTTTGTAAATAAACCTGGATGTAGGCTTGATGTATATTATGTTTTTTCCCTAAAATAATAGCCTAATGTCACAGGTATAATTTTGAGAGAATCTTTTAAAACCTATAGTCATTTAATAGTTACTACTAAATAGTAAGAGAAAAGTTAGCAGTAGATAGCAGTAGACCTATGACAACTTTACATGACTGAAAAATCAATGCAAGGAAAAATATTTTTAGTTTCTGACAAAGCCAAAATCAAACAAGCTAATTTGAAACCCAGACAATCACCTTGTTATTTTGAATAGACACTAGCTGTGATGGTCATAATTTTAAAAATCAATATCTAACATCTGAAAAGATGAAACACAGCAAGATTTGCCTTTAATTTTGAACCCCTAAATCCATCTAACCACCCTTGAGAATAATACTATCAAACTCACTGATGTTTTCCATCTCGTCACTAGAGATAATTTTACCTGTACATAATATAAATCCAAATCTTTATTGATTACTCAGTTTGCTCAGCTATTTTGTTTCTTGAATGTCATATGGATCATTTCAACAGAATTAACCTAGCAAAACAGTGGAAAAATGCCACTGAAAATGAGGCAACCTAATCTCTTTTCTGAAACCCCCCTATTCTGACAGAGATGTTCATATGACCTAAACTCTAATTTCACCAAAAAAAAAAAAAAAAAAAAAAAAAAAAGAAAAAAAAAAACATACTTCAAATGTCCTTTCAAGACTTTCTCAGAAGCAAGGATTTCCCACCATCAATAATACATCGAGTTCTTGTGCAAAGGGCAGCCACGAAGGATTCTTGCAACATCAAAAACAAATCCATCCTTGAAGGTTCTTGAAAGCATATTTCAAAATATGTTCTAACTAAAACAAGCAGCACACATGGAAGAAACACTTCTCAGCCATTAGCCACTTCTGTGTGTAAATGATTTCTTATACTGTTATTTACTACCTGAACGTTACGATGTTCTTCTCAGTTCCTGAAAAGATGAAAAAAAAGGGTTATCATGTCCCTTTCTTTACATGTAAGACTGATAGCTAGATAAACGTTTTGCAATCGCTTTTCCAAGGACAAACAAGGAAGAAAAAACATCCAAATTCATATCACCAGCCTGTATGGAGGACTTTGATACCAAGCAGGTCTGCTCAATGTAACCTCAAAAGGCACAGCATAAGAATAAGAAAACATAGCTTTCAAAGTATATTGTGTTGGTATTGGCAATGAGTCCTGCTGAACCACAGAGAAACACAGGATGCTTCTGCTGTTTCCTTTTTGCAGAATACATTTGTGTTTAAAGAGCTCTCTTAAGACATTTTCTGCAAATACAAACCGTCTGATGTAAATGAGTCATTTGCTAGTCTGATCACTTGTTAGAAAAAAACATTTTTGCTGATTCAGGAATAATTGTCTCTGACAAGGGCACACTAAAAGCTGTAAACAGTACTGGAAGAGATTATTTTTTATATCAGTAATGTTGAAGTAGTCTATATTGTACATAAAGATTTAAGCTGTCTGACACATGAATCCATATAGCTATTAGCTGATGTTTGTTTCTCCTAACAGACAATAGATTCCAAATTGAGTTCAGAATTTGTCCTTTCGGGGGGAATTTGTTCTTTCCAAAGCCTCAGAATTGATCCCAAAATCATAAATTAAATCCTTGTATATTACAAGCCTAATTGGAAAGAATGAGCTACATCATATTAAGCTCTAATTCTTGAACTTTTAGTAGTAATAGTCCAGCAGCCAGGCTTAAAATATCTCAGTAATGTATTTCTCCATGGAATAACTTGAATGGGAAATAGCATGGAACTGTGCACTAAAGTGAACTCAAGCCTCGCCAACAACAAGACTGTCAGTTCATGACAACTGCAAGCACTCGTAGCTTTGTAGCACCGTAGTTCCAAAGTGAACTTCAGCTGCCCTGATTATCTTTGCAGCTGATGGATTGACTGGTAGAATCTGTGGATTATTTGTATTTGCCTCGGCTGTCTGACATGTAAACTCTGGACATTTGCACACAGCTTGTGTTGATTAGATGGGCTGCAGACAAACAGCGCATCCAATGTCTGACTTACTTCTCACATACAAGCAGTTGTCTTGCATAACAACCTGTCTTTCAGAGGTACCAGACCTTCTGTGTACTCACCAGGCCACTGACATGAGCTCAGCCTTCCAAGACAGAGGCAGCAATAGAAGAAGTTTGACAGGAATCAGTCGCTATAAACATCAAGTCTAAGTCCCACTTGCCCTTCCTTTTTCTGGTGTTCACAAAAGGTGGGACTCGCTGTGAGCATTCTGCTATGTCCAGGAACCACGACATCTCTAGGAAACGCAAGAGAGACTGTGAATGCCCAGTATAAATTGGAGGCGTTTTAGCATGTGCCAGCTATAGCGATTTGGGAAGCCAGACTGGAGCCATTAGGTAGTGTGCAGGACATCTGCTTTGCACTGTATTCTCCACAGAGAGAAGCTCCAGTGCCAAAACTGGTTTCCTCAAAAACCATACTTAGCTACTGCCAAATGAAGAACCAACTAAAATCTGTAATTGATCTATTTTTATTTGCAAGAACACACTCCAGGCACTTATGGTTTTGCTCTTCAGCATGCCTAGAACTATTGTCTTGAATGGTCACACTCATTCAGCACTTGTCCTTAAGCCTAGAGGCTTGGTACTACGTGCAACTATCCAAACCTAGGTATAGTCTTAAAACAGCAGAAAATCTGACTCTAAACACAGCCAGAAAGATGTTGGATAGAGATTCATTTCAGCCAAAGTCTCAGTGTTTAGCGAACTTGGGCAGGAAGCTGGCCTTCAATTCTTTCTCTGAACATGGGAAATGTTAAACCCAACTTTTCTGCAACAAACAGATACCCTTTCTGCCAACTCAGAGCTTCAAGAGCATCAGTTCTCCATGCAGTTTCATTGCTCTGTGGTTTCACTAGACAAGATTAAACTTGGTGTATCCATTTCTCTTCACTTAACAGTCCCTTGTTTGTTATTCAGAGCATATTCCTACAAAACAAGAGATGAGCCTGATACTTGTCAATCAGAGGAGACAATATCTAGAAATTTTGCATGTTATGAAAGCCTGCTGAGTTATGGGGGGAATGGCTGATGCTACATCCTCTTCTGGAGATGTTTTATAAGAAAGCAAAAACAAAAACAAAATAAAACAGTTATTATCCTTTTTTCGAAGAAAAAACATAGGCATCTATTTTGGGAGTTGGGAGTCTCATGCTAAGTGAACAGACTCACCTTGCTACACCCCTGGAGAAGTTAACCATGACCTCCTTAAAAGTGACATTCAGTTCCCTTAGAGGATTTTTGCCTCAAGGCACTTAGTGGAAAGGCAAATTACATATTTTAACTGTGTTAGAGATACTCAAGCTGCCTCTAGGGTAAGAAGCAGGTTCACACAGAAGAGCACTGGGGAGATGCATTCATCAAATTCCCTTAATTGCCCCAAAAGCACTGTGGCTTTCAGACCATCAGTGTCACTCTGGGACCTCTCTCCTGGTATGGAGTGACTGTTACATATGAATCTCAGCACTAGCCCATACTGTGGGTGGATGAGATCTACTTCAAAATTAAACTAACAAAAAAAGACTTTTGTCAAACAGCTTGTTATAAATAGTACACACATTCTCTAAGCACGATGAACGAATACTATACAAGAATGTCTATGGGATACATTATAATTTATTATGAGTTAATAGACTCCTGCTGCCGTGTGAAGGGGATTGGGCAAGGCTGAGGCATTTATGGAAAACTGGAGGCAAAAGTGATGATTTAATTTCCAAAACTAGAGAAACTTATTCTTTCATATAGGTTATCCTACAAATAATGTATGCATGCTGCATACATATGTATATATATACATGTGCTTGGCAAAGAGCAGTCAGGATCCGGAACTTTAGGAGAGCAAACTTCAGGCTGTTTAAGGAACTGATGAATGAAATCCCCTGGGAAACTGTCCTTAGGGACTTAGGATCAGAACAGAGATGGCAGCTTTTTAAGGACACTTTCTGAGGCCAAAAGAGCTTTCCGTTCCCATACATAAGAAATCAAGCAGAGGAGGCAGGAAGATCATAGAGCAGATTCTCCTAGAAGATATGTTAAGGTATGTATACGACAAGGATGTGATCCAAAACAGCTAGTGTGACTTCACTAAAAGCAGATCATGCCTGACTAACATGGAGACCTGCTGTGACGGAGGGACAGATCTGGTCGACAACAGGACAACTGATTTAATCTATCTGGACCTGTGCAAGGCCTTTGACATGTTCTCACACAGTATTCTTATCTCTACATTGGAGAAATATGAATTTGAAGGCTGGACTATTTAATGGATAAAGAATTTTTTGGACGGGTTGAAATCAATAGCTCTATCTATGTCCAAGTGGAGGTGGATCATGAATTGTGGGTCCATCTTAGGACTGGTGCTCTTCATCATCCTTAGCAACAACACAGGCATTGATTGAACATCCAATTGATTGGGATTGATTATACTTGTAACTTGAGCAAGTTGGCTGATGACACTATGCTGAACGGTGCAGTTGATACAGCAGGGAGGTATGCCATCCATAGGGACCTGGAAAAGCTTGAAAAGTGGGCCCACATGAACCTAATGAGGTTCTACAAGATCAAGTGCAAGGTGTTGCACTTGCATCAGCGTTATCCCATGTATGTGTGCAGGCTGGAAGAAGAACTAGTTGAGAGCAGCCCTACTGAGTGGACTTGAAGGGTCCTGATGGACAAAAAGTTAGACAACAGGATCCCAGGCTGCATCGAAAGAGAGGTGGCCAGCAGGGAGAGGGAGGGAATTGCCCACCTCTGCTCTAGTGTCAAGCCTTGGGTCTCCAGCACAGGACACAGAGCTGCTGGATCAGGTTCATGATAAGATGGCTGGAACGTCTCTCTTACGAAGAAAGGCTGAAGATGTTGGGCTTCTTCAGACTGGAGAAGAGAAGGCTCAAGGGAAACATCATTGCAGCTTCCCAGTACTTGAGGGGAGCTTGTAAGCAGGAGGGAGACAGACTGCTTACAGTCTGTCTGATTGGACAAGGGGGAACGGCTTTAAACTAAAAGAAGACGTTCATGTCAGATGTTAGGAGGAAATTCTTTACTCAGAGGGTGGTGAGAAGCTGTAGATGCCATTCCTGGAGGCATTCATAGCCAGGTTGGATGGGGCCATGAGCAGGCTTATTTGGTGGGTGGCAACGCTGCCCACAGCAGAGAGTGTGGAATTAGGTGACCTTTATGGTCCCTTCCAACTGAAGTAATTCTATGATTCTATGACAGTTGGTCCTGTAGAAAAAGAACTTGTTATTTCCCACACCCATTACAGCCAGTCTTGAACATATCAGTAGTTCAAAAAGTAGTAGCTTTAAAAAAGTAAAAAGATCTGTCCAAACATGGACTAGTCCAGTGATTAAAGGTGTAACACCAACTTCTCAGAAGCAGATTATGCCTTTAAGACATAGTTTTGCAACAATACAGACATATGTGATCTATCCCAGAGATTTCTGAAAGTAATCACGCATCAAAGAGACCACTAACGCATCTAGACAGAGAGATTTATGCCATATATTCTCTCTGAAGGGAAAATTATATGCCACAAACAGTCATGGACAACAGGGCCCATAAATACATTATTATCTTAAGTGAGCTTTTGAGCTTTCATAATTCAGTTATATTTTTTCTACATGCATACTCCTGAAATCTAATTGGACACTGGAACTAAAATTGGAACTAATTGGAACTAAAAGCAATAGCACAGATTTTCAGAACAACATGAACTCAGAGATATTGAATATTGCTAACATTGCACATGTAGTTACCACAAGCTGGTCATTTAGCCATGCAAACAATTAACTAATTACATGACAGCACAGACTGCCAGGGAGATACTTAGATTTTCCCTAATGTTCACTTCTGTGATGTAAGAAAATAGGATGTCACAAGCAGTTCTGGTGGATAGCCATTACTTTCCACTAGCTGAAAATGAAGGGACTACAACATAAGGAAGATGTAGAAAGCTGAAATATGGAAATATTCCTACATGTTGTGTGTATTACCTGTTTTGTCACAAATTAGCCCAAATGAACACGTGATGAAACCCACCCCTTTACTGTCTTACATTCCTTAGGTATTTTTGATTATCACTGGATTAGCATCTGTGAGGTGGTACAGATTTGATCAGCATGGAAGCGTACCTACACAAGTGGAAGCATGAAACCATTACTGTCTAAAAACAGCTGGTGTTTTATTTGAGCACATGTTCAGCATCTTAATCCAATACCTTAGTATCAGTATTCACACTATACTGGCTGATAACTGTGTTGCATGAATAGCCATAATACAAATACATACGTTTTATGAAGAAGATGAGGTTTTAATAAACATACAAAGCTTCGTTTCTGTAGTGAAGTGAAAACCAGAAGTTTTAGGAAAATGCCTATGGGAGAGATAGGAAAGAATTCTGCACAAGTTCTGCAATTTTAAGAACTTGGGAAGCTTTCTGGCAGCTGTAGGAGGAGGTTTGGGAGGAGAAAGAGAAGTTACCAAGAAAACTGCCTTATTTCTTCTACTTCCCCTTTCCTCGTCTGTCTGCCTGTTGCAATACGCTGTCCCTAGTGGTGCGGTCGTTTCCGGTTTATCAGACCCTTGTGCCTAGGTTTAATCAATGTCCAAGTTACTCTTTTACTGTAGCAATGAAGGAAAAGCAAATAGTTAACAAGTGACTAGGAGTCTTTATAATTGTTGACCTTCAATAGTCTATATAATGTGACTTTAGGCCACTGAGTAATAAATAGACTAGTGTAATATTTACAGACATGTCTGGAATGCAGCAAGTTCCTCTCTTCTCTTTCACAAAGTCGTTAATGGCCCTGTGAGGAAACCACTGTTCATGTTCCCCCAAAACACTGTTATCTCTTGATTGTTTGTGCTGACCTTTCTGCTACTTGTTTAATGTTTTTTTTTAATTTGTTGTTCCCTGATCCACTTCCCAAGTCCTGGGTTTTACAAACTGTTCTAAGGTTTTTCAACACATCTTTCTAGATCTCCCATCTAACCACAGATTCCTTAGTCCAGTGATCAGAAAAACTTGTAGGAACAGCATTTCTCAATCAGATAGAAAGGACCATGTTGTTTAGATTAATAGAAATTTTCCTGCTGAAAGTATAGAACTCTGCCTCTTTCCCACTCCAGCAGCCATTTTCCATCACTTTGAAATTCTGAACACTGAAGCAAATAGGGAAAAATAGGAAATGTGTTTTGGAGAGCAGAAATGAAAACATATGGGGAAAGTTTCTTGCTTTCCTTCTCTTGTTACCCCAAAATAAAAAATCTGAATGCAACAGCGGCTGCTGAAAAGCCCACAGTCTTCAGGGAGACACAGTGTGAGATGGGTCCTTGAGCCGTATTGGGTGCACAGGACTTACTTGTAAGAGGGGTGAAGGGATTCTTTCCAAAAACAAAAATCAACACTGTTAAAGAAACAGAGCAGATTCAAAACATTGTAGAGTTCCACTAAAAAGCTTAGTAATTGTTTGCAGCTGCCTGCTAAAGCTATTTCCTTTAAATCCCGTGGCACTGCAGGCAGAATGAAAGGGACTATATGCCAAATTTTATGGATCATATTGTCAGATCTGAACCACTCTACTGTGGTCTGCAAACCACTTTTGTTTTTGTTTTTGTGGGTTTTTTTTCTGTTTTACTCCAAATACAGACAATGCAACAGCTTAACATTTCACAACAAAAATAAAATAATAATGACTTACAGGAATTTACAGCAAATATATTCAAATCTTTACCAAACAGAAGGGAAGTACTATTGGAAGTGCTGGTTGCTGGAAAGTCCGCTACATACTGGATCTAGATCTGCATCATGTCATGCCCACTTTCTGGAGGTAGAAGAAGCAAATGCAGGTGGACTTCTTGTCTTATAATACCACAGTCTGTGTCAAATTTGATAGTTAGTACCCACTGAGAATTTCATTCCAGTTTATATTTTACTTTGATTTTTAATGTACAGTATGTTGCAGTATGATTCAGCAAAGAATATGCCATGGGCATATTAAAGAAATGTTGCCCTTAGCTACACTCATTTGCTTTCTAATATTTATATCACAGAATTAAATTTGACTTTCAGTTTTTACCTTCCGCTTAACCATTCCTGGCCTAGATACTCACACCAACTTCACTTCCTTGGAAAATAAGGAATTAAGTAAAAGCCAAAGACATTCTGAGCAAGACCCAGAGATTTCGGATCCAAACTATAACTATCTTCCAAGCAGTATGTGGAATGGAGAGGGAATGGAAAATTTTAAACTAAATTTTTCTGTAAAATCAGTACAGAGGCGATATCTCGCGTGGTTATTTTTGCACAATGGCAAATAAGGAAATGTGAGAAATCTGTCTCATGTTATCATCTTCCTCTGATATTGAGCAAGCTATTCTTGGATTAGATCAGCAATTTCTTTCCCTTCCATTCCTGTCCCCTCCATTTCTGCACATGTGCAGCAAAAATCTGTGTTAGGGCACTGACACGTTTCTCACTTCGGTTCCATTCCTTTCCCTTTTTAGGGAGAGCTGCTCTCTGGAGGTCTCAACAAGTGGCAGCCTGTTATTATTTAGTTGCTCTTTCTATAAACAAGAAAGTTTTTCCATACTGTAACACCACCAGCTGACAGTGTGAGGTACAGAGAGGAATCAGACTGCAATTAAAGGTCATTTTAATCCTGCCCAAATTCAATTCACTTTTCCAAATATGTCTGTCTGACGGAACTGCTGAAGATGATATATGGTGAGGAGAAAAGGAATAAACAGATATATCTTGTGCTAAGACATCTCCAGCAAAGGAAGGGAAAGAGCTGGAGTCTTCTCAAAACCACAGTGTGGCTTGGAGAGCTAGTGCACTTTGAGATTGCTCTGCAGGGACTGAGATGACATAAGAAGGTCAACAGTAGGGATTCAGTTAAATACATTTTTCACATGAAGACCTTATCTTTGTGTCCCACAGAATTTGTGCAATGAATTTTGTTTGGTAACTGCTCGAATACTGGTCACGCCTGCTCAAGCAGTAATTCTTCTATTTCAGGTTCTCCAACAGCACTCTCATTTCCCTGCTACTTTTTATTACAATGTCTAAATAACAAAATCTTCAGCGTAGACATTTGTAAAAGAGAAGAATATACAATACGGCTTGTCTCCCAAAGACACTTTTTGCTGCACAGCTTTGTGTTTACCTAGGAAGTACTGTGATTTCCCTACAAATACTTTTGTAAAGACAAAAATTACTGCCTTTAAACATACAGGAAATGAAATGGGTAGTGCACAAAGTGCTTGCACAACTTCTAGATATGTAGATTGTGAGACAGAAGAGATGTGTAATAAATGTGGAGGAGGAGTGGGAGAAAAATGATAGGAAGCCATCACAAGTGGAGAAGTAAAACAAAAGCCAAAGTTTATTCACTTATTCTGTATATTGCTGAATATGTGAGTGAAAGGAGGGAGCTTCCAGTAATGCACAAGCTCTTCAAAAGAAGAAACAACTACGCACAACATATTTCTACTCTGCAAAATCTATTTGCTCTCTTTTTATTTACCTCATTTTTTGCAAATCTTTTGTTTGCAGCTCACTTCCTTTTTAGCAAGAAAGGCAAGCAGCTCTGCTCCAGGCTGCCTTTTCTTTGCAGCACATACCTACCCATAAGATGTTCACACACTAAAAATATGTTTGTCACATGCATAAATGGTTAGAGTTGCACTTTATTATCCTTGTCATGATCTCAGAGTGGCTGATTTTTCCCTGCAACTCGGGCTTTTCCTTGGTTTGCTTTTACTTGCTTTTCCTCCTTTGAGCTGGATTTCTCCAACACCTGCAGTGGCACACTCAGAGCTGAGTCACTGGGCTCTAATTCTGCTCCTTGTCATCCCTGATTATCATTTTGGAGTACTGATGTGGCTTTGAGTTTCTTCCTGGTTTGAGTGCTGTCTGTCTTTTAGTGCTTCTGCATGAACTACAGCAATTTACCACTTGATGTTTTCTGGGTAACACATGAATGCACCTGAAACAGCAGATGACTCTACTGTTACTCAAGACTAGATCTTTCATATCCTGTCAATTCGGAAAATTTGAAATCATAGGAGATTAATTTAAGAAGCATAGGCTGCAGTTTGTAGTCCTTTACTGGTCATTATGGCCCAGGAACGCTTATGTTTCTTAGTTTTCGTTGCTTAATTCTTGATATGTTTTTTTTTTTAATATCTGAAAAAAGAAATCTTTTTCTTGGTTGTCCAAAATTTTCTGTCAACTCATATTTTTTCAGAAAGCATTTTTGAGCAGCCTCACTAAAAAACCCTTCCCTCTTTTTTTTTTATTTAAACTTACAGAATCACGTTTTTATAATTTTTCTTATCAGTACTCCACATCATAACATCATATAGTGCACTAGGAATTAAACAGCTATTTCTGCAGTTCTATGGATTTTCGATAGTTCTGGGCACCTGGTCCCAGGAAGAGATGAACTACAGCTCCCAGAAGACGTCATTATTCTGCTTCTGTTCTCCATTCAGAGGGAAAGATAAAACTGACTGGAAGCCATAAGACTGTCCTCTCTTTTACTGCTCGTCTCTGCAATATGTGTGCTCCCCAGCCATCTCACCTTCAGCATCAGAGTGAGACCTTTGTTTTGGACATTCTCTCATCTATTTGATTTATGAGCTTCAATTCCAATTACATTGTATTATATTGTGTTATCTCACATTCCATTATGATATTTAGTAAACTAGTTTTCTCCTTTAGTTTACTTTCTAACAAGGCCCATCTCCTTACTCAGCCTCTTACCCCTTTCCTGGGGCGTGGATCCATGGGTCCCAGGCCAGAAACATGACAAGGAGACACCAGATTTACACCAGTTTTGCCTTCTGCTGTCAGCAAAATCTTGAGACACTACTGCAAAAATGAAATAGTTTTCAAAACAACAAACATCCCAACATTTCAGACCACCTTCATAAATCATGCAGAAATGCTATCTCCAACCCCCTTCTCAAAGAAAAAAAAACAAAACAAAACAAAAATCAGAAAACCACTCTTCTCTCCTTGCTATGGTTTCAAAAATTGCATACTTTTATATTTATCTGCATCTATTCTACAGCAGTGGAAAAATGATGATTCATTACATTTTCATTTCTACTGTACTGTGCTGTGAATGACTTAGAAGACTTCTGAATTTTTTTATTTTTTTTTTTTTACCACGATATTGGTCACTCCACCATAAGAAACCACAAACCACTTACCCCATCATTGGGGTAAGTTTTGAAACACAGCCATCAGAAGAATGGCAGTACAAAATGAGCCCAAAGGTCTGGCTAGCCTGTCTCCAACATCAGACGTAACTGAATGGTGAAAGAAGAACTTGAAATAAAGTGAGAATATTGTATTCCCCACTAATACTCTCCTAGCTTCCCACACTTCTCACCGCAGGTTCTTCCAGAGCTGGATGTGGTTTCCACATACTCAGTAATCCTCATTGGATTTTTCCACCCTAAACTATCCCAAACATCACTTGAGCCCACGCAAGCTCCCATCTACTATTCCACTCTTTGGAGCTGAGCTCTGTGGTGTAAAGAGACACTTTTTTTTCCTGAACCTCCTTATACCAACCTTATTTGAAATTCTGTGGTTCCTGTAGTGAAATAAAAAATGAACCCTTTGGAAGCCTGTTACAATTTTGTAGACATCTAGTATATCTCCCCTGCCATCTCTTTTCGACACGAAAGAATGCAACATTACAAAGATATTCACCTACTTTCATGACAACATTATAACACAGACTTCTAAATACTGAATACCTGGAAATAAAGATTATCCCAGACTACGTATGTGAAAGTTCATCAATTCTGTCTGGTGACTCCTCTGTGTTGAGGAACTCCCTTGACAAAATGTACATACTTAGAGTTGATCTGTAAGTACCAGGGTTTGCCTCTGAAGCCTAACTGAGTAATGAACATGCTCATTCTTTTCTATCAGACAAATCCAAGTTCTATTTGGTGCTTTCCATGTGATTGAACTTAATTTGCAATTAAGTGTTTAAGGATTAAAGGAAAACAAAACCACAGTTTTCCAGGATTGCAGAATATGATACTTAGAATCTAAACAGATGCACAACGAACAGCTTCTCATACACACAGGCAGATTTCTTTGGTGCACTACAGAAACACAGTAATCAAACTGCATCATTAAAGCCTCAAAAATAAGACGGTGCTGAGGACAAAACATATGTCCTAAATGAGACGATGCTGACGACAAAACATATGTCCTGTGCATGTGGAAGGTGTTCTGCTGGAAGTCAAGGAGAGTTACACCCAAACACAGAACAGCTGAATTGGCCTCTTTTGGCCCCCAGTGATCAAAATGGATCTCATTCAACTCTTCTGCTTGTCGACATCTCCTCAGGCAAAAAGCTCTTCAGCATCAGTAAATACTGAATTGCAAAATTGGCTCTTATCAGATTTAGTCTTTTAGAAAACTAAGCAGAGTAATTGCATATAGGAGTGTAATTAACCCAGCTTCATGTCAAACCCAGAATTATCTGCTCAATTTGTATGCTACACCTTAAATGACACATTCTAACTAGCTGTGGAGACACATAACTGAATGCTCTAGAATTATACCAATTATCCATTCCACTCATTTGCATTCATCAGGATGTGTTTCTGTGCTTATCTCACACAGATTTTCTCTCATTTACTTTTTAACACCACTCAGCTGATGGCTGGTACTAACCTGCCTGCATAACACCTGCAGATGAGTATTTGGTAGAATTTCTGAGGTGTCTACAACGGTAATGCCATCTGTGCCATGTCATACCTACCTCCTTATACAATTGACATAATGACAGTCTTAAAAATACTAATTGCTTTTTCAACACAGGCCTAACTGACCTCATCAAACACGTGTGGAACTGAGCATAGCTGCAGGCACTCAGCATGCTGCTGTTAGGTAGGACATTTTCCTGCCAATCACTGCCCACAGAAGTGTACTGCATGGGCACTGACATTTGTGCTGTAAACCAGCCATGATGTGAGACTGTATTTTGCAAAAAGAAAGAAATAGCTCAGGAATACATTTTACAGCTCTGTTGCTCAACCAGAGAGCCATTACAATTGTATCCACAGACCTCAATCTGCAAAAGTACATGGATTTGCTGCAGTATCTACAAAAGGTTTAAGTTGCTAGACTCATCATCCTATGTGGACAGAAATAAAGAAATCTCCAAAAGATCTCCAGGTTTCCAAGAAAACCCAAAGATCTGCAGCATCCCCATTGTAACAGCACCTATTGCCAAGCCCCTCAGGCTGTGAAGAAGACTCCTCCAGCTGCCACAGACACACAAAGCCTAGAACCAGCTACGTAGGTAACAAACTCATACTGATCAGCTGCACTTGTGGTGGATAAGTGTTCCGCCCTCACTCTAGGGAACAGAGCTCTTTTGGCACACTCATTCGCTGAGTCAGAGCCACTACAGCACGCAATACGTCCTCCTCTTCTTCTCAGGCTCAGCCTGTGGATAACCTTAACCCTCTGTTACCAACTTGTCTGCCAGTTTTGCGTTCATCTTCACTTGCAAAGACCGTAATGAGATAGTTAAATCATTCTTGGATAACAGAAGCCATAAGCACAGGACTTGTCTGTTAATACGATTTGTGGTCACCAGCATTCTGGTGAAAAGGTGAAGTTTGGGGTTTTTGCTCTGACAAATACCATAGCTACAACAGTAACAAACGTATAACCACACCTGTCTGAACCCCACTCTCTCTTCACCTGAAAGAGTTTTTGCCTTAGGTGCCATAGCATGTACTGATTCATTTTAAAGAAGTGTCTTTATGTAA
Organism: Lagopus leucura; assembly: GCF_019238085.1. NCBI lineage: Eukaryota > Metazoa > Chordata > Aves > Galliformes > Phasianidae > Lagopus > Lagopus leucura. The sequence goes on from NW_024962268.1 coordinate 14,642,515, forward strand.
TTTCTGCGTTGCTTTCTGATTACAGGAGATTATAGCAGGATTTCCTTTCAGACTATTAACTACTTCTTTGTATCTACTATTAAATGAATACAGATTAGATCTTCAATGTCATAATAATGAAAAGATTATCCTGAGGATGAATAGTCTAGTTTACAAATTTGCGTATATAAAAAAATTAATAGTCATAGCTACAATTTCTTATGCAATTAAGAGAAACATACTGATTATCCACTATCTCACTTTAAAAAAAAAAAAAACTACTTTATCTCAGTAACTACTGAATTTCAGTCACTAATTCCATGCAATAGAATAACTGCTTTTTTATTATGCAAATACAAATAACCTCTATTTGAGGTTACTAGTCCTCATTTAAATTCCATTAGCTACCATAAACATCTTCCTTGTGTACCCTGGTTCCCATCTACAAGAAGGGTTGTAAGGAGAATCTGAGGCCTGTCAGCCTGACCTTAGTGCTAGGCCAGGTTATGGACCAGACCATCTTGAGTGAGATCACACAACATGTGCAGGACAACCAAGGGATCAGTCCCAGGCAGAATGGGTTCATGAAAAGCAGGTCCTGCTTGACCAGCCTGATCTCCTGCAGACAAGTGACCCACCAGGTGGATGAGAGGAAGGCTGTTGATGTAGATTAGCTAGACTTCAGCAAAGACTTTGACACTATCTCCCACAGTATTCTCCTGGAGAAGCTGGCAGGCTGTGGCTTGGACAGATACACTCTTCACTGGATAAAGAAATGGCCACATATCTAGGCCCAGAGAGAGCTGATGAATGGAGTTAAATCCAGCTGGTGATCAACCACGAATGGTGTTCCCTGGGGTTCAGTACTGGCGCCTGTCCTGTTCGTTATTTTTACTGATGATCTGGATGAGGAGATTAGAAGTTTGGGAAGTTTGCAGATGACACCAAGTTGGATGGAAATATCAATATGGCTGAGGGTAGGACTGCCCTACAGAGAGATTTGAACTGGCTAGATAGTTGGGCTGAGGCCAATGGGATTAAGTTCAACAGGACTAAGTGCCAGGTCCTTCACTTTGGTCACAACAACCCCAGGCAACGCTGCAGGTTTGGGGCAGAGAGGTTAGAAGACTGCGTGGAAGAAATGGAGCTGGGGGCATTGGTTGACATTGGGCTGATCACGAGCCAGCACTGTGCCCAGGTGGCCAAGAAGGCCAAGGCATCCTAGCTTGTATCAGAAATAGTGCTGCCAGCAGGAGCAAGTTGGTGATTATCCCTCTGTACTCAGCAATGGTGAGGGTGCCTCAAGCACTGTGTTCTGTTTCGGGCTCCTCAGCAGAAGAAAGACATTGAGGCCCTGGAGTGTGTCCAGAGGAAGGCAATAAAGCTGTGAGGGCTCTGGAGCATAAGTCTGGAGTGACTGAAGGAACTGGGATTGTTTAGTCTGAAGAAGTGGAGATTCTATTGCTCCCTACAACTACCAGAAAGGAGATTGTGGTGAGGTGGGGGTCTTCTCCTGCATAAAGAATGAAAGGACTAGAGGGAATGGCCTCAAGTTGTGCCAGGGGAGATTCAAGTTGGACATTAGGTATAATTTCTTCTTCAAAAGAATGGTTAGGCACTAGAACAGGCTGCCCAGGGAGGTGGTGGAGTCCCTGTCCCTGGAGATGTTCAAGAAACATTTGGATGTTGTACTAAGGGACATGATTTAGTGGGGAAATATTGGTGGCAGGTGGAGGGTTACACTGGGTGATCTTGGAGGTCTTTTCCAGCCTTGTTGATTCTGTGATTCTACATCATTTTGTCTTAATTATCTGCAAAGGTGAATATAATTCTCTCCAGATATATGAACACACGTATGCTTGCACTTAATCACATCACTTCAAGAAATACGAGTTTCCAAGCATAAAGCTAAACTTTCTGGGACCTCCTGCTATTAGTAACACACTTTGTGCCATGCAGAAAAACAACAATACACAGCTGCAACACTAGCTGAAAATACCTACTCTGCAGTCAATATCATGTAAGTCTTGGAAAGAAAAATAACACTCATGAGCTGGATAATTCAGAAACTGGAAAAACAGAGTTTCTCATATTGCCTCATCTGTAATGCTGAACTGTTAACAAATAGCTTTTTTTCTTACTAATTTACTCAATTTTCTCTTCTCTATGAACCAAATTTAGACTCAGTCATGAAAGCAGTGTATAAGCTACTGTGCATTTTCAAGAGCTCATCACGTTCGTAATATCGCACATGTAAAAGTGCAGATCTGGTCTTAAATTAATTCTGAACTCTGTCCTCACTGGAACAGTGAGATATGCAAGTGGGACCAAGAGCAGGATTCCTCCACTCTCACACAATCATAGGAAAAGTCTTGTAGGACTTCATGCATCCACATTGCCTTATCTGTCAGAGATCCTCCTGCTCCTCAAAAGAGAGGAGCTCTGCTACACACATACAATCCATGGTCCCCAGGAGAAGGGGCAGGAAAAAAAGGTAGGTATGCTGAGGAGGGGGTCACCAGAAACCAAAGGAACAGATAATGGAATCCCACAGAGGAAATTCTGACTCCACAACCAAAATTGGGTCAGTTCAGAACATGGAAATAACGTGGAATATGTGAAATAATAGAAAAATGTCTCCTTGCCCATATGCACAGCTTCTCTTCCACCCAATTATATCTAGTTTAATGATTTCACAATCCTTCGTGGCACTGCAATGTTTTTTTGGTGTTGGTTTTGAGAAGAATTGAAGTGTATATACTGATCTAGCAGAAAATCAACATACAAAGTCATATTTTACCTTCACTTCTGCAAGCAGAGCAGCCAAAGGGATACTGAATTTATCCTGTACCTTTTGCTGAATTAACTGTTAGAGACTTGGACTGGGAATCTGGCTGATTGGAAAGGAAGGAATAGATTGAGTTTGTAAATGACCAGACACTTTACTCCCTGTTCTTCTTTTCCCTTTACTTCCAGCATTGTCTGTTCTAGAGCAGTGGAGATCACCTGCCCTTGGGTAACGAAGGACCCTGCTCCTCCTCCCTGACTCATATGTGAAGAGTAAGCAAGGAGCAGGAAATGGGCTTCTCCTGAAGCAGTGCTGCTGTGTAAAACCGCATCTAGATAACACACTTCCTTTTCTGGCTTTCTTTTTATACTGCTGGGATTTTTGCAATATATATAAAACAGAGGAGCCCCTGTCAGCTTCTGTTCTCTGTTCCCCATTTCAGTTAAATACTTGTTTTTTTCAGAGACGGGTGATAATGTTCCAAGCTATTTCTACTGCATTGAATCTGGACGTTTCTTGTAGAAAACTAGAAGGGAACTGGTGCAGTTTTGTCACCTCATGCAAGTGGGTAACAAATAAATGAACTCTTCTAAACTGTTTGGAATAATTTTCTTTCTTTACTTGAACTTCATGCTTCTGTCAATATCATCCTTCTGTTGTCTATTCTGAAACAACTGCTCACTAGTACTATTTCTGATAGAAATTTTGGTGTATTTACTGAGAACTAGACTGAGACTCATCACAGCATTTGTTATACACAGTTGAGAGGCAGCAATGGCAGCTTTCAGGAAGAATCTTTTGCCAGCTAAGTCTGGAAATTTAGTGTTCAGCTTGCTCAGCAACATCCAGATGGAAATGTGCATGCAAGATGCAACTTTTGCTAAATTTGAATCTCAGGCAAATTCAACTGCAAGACTATTTTGATCTCATGCAGCTATCTTATGACATGGATGTTTCCTGCAGAGAAGAACCTGGAGTTTGGTAGACAAAAAGCTTGACACAAGTCAGCAGCGTGTACTCAAAGCCCAGAAGGCAAACTATATGCTGGACTGTGTCAAAAAAGGCCAGCAAGGTGAGGGAGGTGATTGTCCCCTTCTGCTCTGCCCTTGTGAGCCTCCACCTGCATACAGGCCTGGGGCCCCCAGCACAAAAAACATGAGGAGCTGTATTAGTGGGTTGAGAGGACAGCCATGAAGATATTAGAGGGCTTGAGTACCCCTCCCACAAAGAAAGTCTGAGGGAGCTGGTCTTGTTCAGCCTGGAAAAAAAAAAGTCTCTGGTAAGCCCTGTGGCCTTCCATTATCTAGAAGGAGCTTCTAAGCAGGAAGAAGTCTAGCTTTTTACATGATCTGATCATGATAGGACAAGGGCAACAGTTTTAAACTAAAAGAGGAGAGCTTTACATGAGATATTAGGAGGAAATTCTTGACTGTCCAGACAAGGTGTAGGTGCCTCATCCTTGCAGGCATTCATGCCTGGTTGGATGGGGCCCTGCCCAGTCTGAGGAGGTGGTGACAACTCTGCCCATGGCAGGGAGTTGAAACAAAATGATCTTTAAGGTCCCCTCCAACCCAAGCAATTCTGTGATCTGACGATGTTTCTAGTTTGTATGGATACAGTTATCATATTGTCCAACTTAAAAACAGCTCTTACAACTCACGTCCTGTATTGTCCTCTCATATTTCCATGCCTTTTCAAATTTCATCATAAGTATTGCAGATTTTACTTTTTTTGTGCCTCTTTACTATTTTTCTCCCTCTGCAGTTGTCCTTATACTGACTGAAAGTTTTTTGCTATCAGAGCAACATTCATATTTATATTTGCTGTCTGAAGTTTGCACCACATATTCTCTGTGGTTTGGTATTTCTCAGTTTTGCACTCCGAGATGTTGGAGACCTGCTTTTGGAGTTGCTCACATTTACCTGCACTGCTCAGGACTTACTGTCAGGGTAATGATGTACCAGGGCAGGTTTAACACAATGACAGCAGAGCTCAGGCAAGGACCCAAAGCAAGAGCTTGACCCTGATCACAGCTCCCGCATTCTCACACTCACAAGGGGCACACAGACAATGCTTCTGGCTATCAGCTGTTTTCACAGCATCTTTATCCAAGGTTACCCAGCTGTACCATATCCAAGCTGCCTTCAGCACATCTTCCTAGGACAGGAGACAGTTTACAGGGCCTGCTGGTGCACTCCGTGCCTTACTGTATTACTGAAGGTCTTCTCTTTTTCACTGTTTATTTCCATATTCTGTAGCTCATTTGGGCCCTGAATGCAGTTACGAAGTAGAGCACAGGACTAGAACTGGGATCCTGTCAGTCACCAATCATTTTGGATTTTCCTGATATCATAGAAATTTGAAATTGCTATAGCACCAATTTAGCACTTGTCATTTGTCAACAGATAAATGGGTATGTGAATAGTACTTGCAATGTCCTGAGTTCCAAACTGCAGCCTTGTTGTGCTGAAAATCTCCAGAAAAATGTGTAACACAGTGATGCAAAACTGTGCCACAGAGGTCTGCTAGCTTTTGATAGCTATCACTCAGCAAGTACTCTGTTCCTGGAAAATGCACATGTTCCCAGTAGTTCACTTGTTCACTGCTCTCTGGCCACTCTTTCTATGGAATTTACATTAATTTTCCAGTCAACAGTAGAAATGCTCTCAACCAACATCAACGTTTAAAGCATAGTAATAAGAGAAAAAAAAAGTATTTCATGACAACTTTTTCTGCTGCTGCATATTGTTGAGAATAATACACAAAGTTTGTGGTCCTTAAGAGAGGAGCATGGAAGATAAATGGGGAAGGTGATTTCTAAGCTTAAAACAGAGTTTATGGTCACTACAATTAATGATTTATGTAGTAAGTACCTAGACCACTTCTAAATGGTATACTATCCTGCATCCAGTTTGAGTAAGTGTACCGTAAAGCTTTTAAGGACATTTAGGGATGGTTGGAAAGAAAAAATACAGGAGGCATAACGACACTGCATTATGATATCGAATGCTGAATGTTCAGAAATTACAGAACAAAGTGTGCACAGACACTAGGGGAAGATCTGCATCCAGTACAGTTTATACAATTTCAAAATGGTGAGTAACAGGATGAGCTGAAGACACGGCTCATATCTCAGTCAGATAACACTGACTGATAACAAGGCCATTCCCACTGTGGCCTTGCTAACAACCACAAGGAACATTAATGCATTACTGATTATTTATCACTACTGTGTCAGCCTGCACCTAAATGATTTACCTCAGTGGAACTGTATCAGTAGATTCCAAGCTACTTTCTTGTTTGTTTTTAACTGCTGATTGTCAGGCTCCTGAGAATTACGCAGAATCCAATCATTGTAGATGATGGACATGCCTAAGAGGGGGTAAAGGAAAACAGCTGAAGCTGTCCTGTCACTGAGACAATGTGAGTTCTACATGGGAAACCACTGCAGTAGATACCTTGTGACCTTGGTCACTTTCTATGCTTGTTCTATGAGGCTATTTGCTCTGTGGGATCTGCAGAGCAGGGACCAGACTCTTAATGGCTATTTGTACATGGATCAGTACTACCAGATGACAGCTCCAAGAAAGAAACCAGTGGAAGACAGACATCTGCATTTCTTCAAAATTTTTGTATTTCTTTATTTTTTTAATTTAAATGTTTGAATTTTACACTTTTGTCCCTGTAAGTAGGTTGAAAATAGCATTATTTTATATCTAAAATTGACTATGTTTGTAGCCCCAAACCAAGGATAAACAGTGACTCATGGCCTTGTTTCTATCTTCCTGATTTGGGGATTCTCAAAGGCTTAAGCAACAATGCCATGGGTTAGATTATTCTCAAGAAAAATACATCAAGATACAGAACTTATCCAGCATGGACCCTACAAACAGTCTGGTTAAAGCACAGTGCAACTCCAGAGAAAGTCAGAAAATAAATTGGCTGCTATATTTACAAGAGTCCACACATAGCAGCCTCAGCAGGGGAACACAATCCACCCCTTGAGATCAACACTGCTGCAAATGAAAACAAAGTTCCAGAATCACAGTACTGGAAAGGATCATAAGTCCAGGCTCCTGTAGTCACAGATCACAATGTAAATGAGTTATTTGGTGCAGAAGGGTCCCCACAAACCACAAAATACTTCCAAACACTCTGTAACAAGCCTACAAACTGTGGTGCAGAAGACCAGAAAGCCACAAAGACTTCAGTGTGCCACAGTGCAAGAGAGATCCAGCTCACCAATGATATCTTTGGCCTGTATGAGAGCAAGGGTATTGGGACTGTAAAATCTTGCAAATTTTGTCTTGAGTAATGTCTGTTTTATCTGATGGTTGTTCTTTAAATTACAACTTGCGCTAGATACCTAAAGTAAGCCCTAAAAAATGGATTCAAGTATCATATTTCAGTAGGAAAATTAGATAGTCATGAATCCTTTTTGTCTCAGCCTTGTTAACTCCTTTCTGTTGCTTTCCATATGAACAGTGCAAAATGAACATCCAATGCCACTAGAGGTATTGTTAGTATACTAAAGTGTTGTTCTTTGTGAGTAGCAGCTGAAGACAGCATTCTTCAGGCAATGTTGGAAACTGTACTTGTGAAAACCAATCAGAAATGTGGTTGAGACACAAACCTGTGATTATCTTTTTCTATTTTGAAGCTCCCAGATTTGGAGAGAAGCCCAAATTTGGATTTTGCTCTTTCAAAATATCCTATGAGCCTCTGATTAGGTTAGTGGTTCATTTGCTTCTGTGCTTCCTATACAATAAATAATATCCATGGTTGCATATAACTTAACACATATTTTTACTGCATTTGCAGTAAAAAAAAAGGCAACAGCAACAATAGCAACAGAAGTTTGATTCTGGAAGTTGCAGAGCCAATTTGGACTTGGCAGACAAAAGCTGCTTTAAAAGTGGCCTGCAGACCTCCCAAAATACAACAAATATGGCATCGGAATATGCTGAAAAAGGAATTTTGGTTTGTTGCGAAATTAGAGTATATTATTTTCCCTTCACTGCAGTTTTGCTGTCTAGTATATAGACTATTTTCTTAAAAAACTCTGAATCCTGCTGTTCTCAGTAGGAGTTGCATATTATGGCAGTTCTGTTGGAAGTCTTACTTAGAATGACTGAATGTTTTTGCAGGGTGTCAACTTCCAAGTCATCATTAATGTTTACAGTCTCAATAGCAGCTTGCATTGCTATAGTAACCCTTAAAGGAATACTCCTGTCAGAAAACTAAAATAAAAGAAAGACACATTTTTACTGAACTTTCATAACATGGGGATTATTCCTGGGCTATTTCAGTAATTTATATTTTAAACAAAGGAATCCTAAAGAAAAAGGGGGCCTCTTGAGCTAGCAAACCAGTTTTATATACTGCCGCATGATGAGATGTGACAGAACTTGGATAGTTGCCCCCTCCTAAAAAATATAACCTCTGTCAGCTCAGATTGAAGCAAGGAAAGGAAGGGAGTTAAGGAAAGGGAGATTTCTTGCCAGCAAATCTTTTTGCGAGGAATTCTGTGGCTATTAACACAGAAAATCAGTCTACCATGATCTTTGTGTTTATTTCTAGGCTAAGTGAGAGAAAACAAAGCTGTTTTCTGAGAATTTGGTGCCATGCACTGTAGATAGAACTACACTGTAGAGTAGTTTATGGTCTATAGCATCCCTTCCTCAGCATGAGCTACAGCATATATGGCAACCATTTTCCCAAGCGCAAGCAAATTGTGCTAAACCTCATACAAATCTACAGCCAGATTTACGTAGATGAATTTGTTCCATGTTTCTCTAATATTTTACACTCTTTCTCTAAAATCCAGTTTTATTTCCTACAGCAGTAGTCTCATAACTTTCACTCACCAGGAAAATTCTGAATCTACTTTACAATGTATTTGTCTCCTAATAACAACAGTATGTTAACTTCCAGGCTGCCGAAATGTTACAGCTGTGGAGAGGTGATCTAATCTGAGTGTTCTCACATTTGTGAAATCACAACCATTTTCTGATGAGAAAATGTCTTTTAGCAGTGATATTGGACAATAGTTATGACAAAGAGAAATATGAAATGAAACTTGACTTTTAAAAATACCAAAGTTTGTAGAGTAGCAAGAGGGAGCTTTTTATAGTGGAAAAAAAAAAATCTCTAGTGAACAGGAAGTTTAGAGGAATGAGGAATGAGCACAGTCTGAAAAGTCAGAGTCATATCCTGATGCTGATCATACAAGTACCCTACAGACATTATTTAGTTTGAATTTAAAAATGTCTTTACCCCCACCTTCCTACCACTCTGAGTAAGGCAAACCACTATGGTCAAAGCCACAAAGCAAGTAAGTGTCAAAATTCCAGTGCCTCAGGTGTCTAAGATGAATGTATCTCAAAAGAAGCAGAAATTATCCTAGGTTGTTAAAGCTCAGTGCCCTGAATACAAGTCATGGAGTGTTTGTTCACTTCTGACTTTGTACCTACACAACAGGGAGAATTAGGTTACCTGCCTATTTGACCATACCTAGAACCTGCATATTTGACAGCCATCTTCTTGACTATTTCTGTTTTTTGTCCTCTTTATTCAGTTTTGTCAAGTCTGGATCTTTATGGACCAAATGGGTTCCCTTGAAATGGATATAAATTGAAAAACATCCAAAATCACAGTTTTTCTCTCATAAACAAAGCACAACAAATCTGAGCCTCTCTTTTTTGAATTAGGAACTTGTAATAGGAATTTCTCTATGCCCCTTTGTGTAACCTAAGAATGAAAATAATAACTCAGAGAAAAATGCATTTAAAAAAAAAAAAGAGTCAGTAAGGAAATGTTGACATGACTAAATACTACTAACCAAATTTTGTAATTTTAGAATAAAAAGTATGACTTATACAAGGCAAGAGATGGGTGCAGATGTTTTCCAAATGCACACCAAAAACTGATACAGTGCTTTCTCTCTTCCGGAAGGCTAGTGTAAAACTCACATTTGGCAATTTGATGCTAGATACTGATAAATTAAACTAACATAAAAAGGAGGATAAAATAGTTTTACTGCATTCCCCAGTGTGTGCTATTTACAAGATAGATAAGGAAGATGTAAAATTCAAGTACAGATTGCCAGTAGGGCAGCAAGGCTACCAGAAAAAGCCAGGACCTACTGCAAGGAGACACACTTTTTAAAAATGGATGAAAAGACAACCAAACTTAGCATGAGAGGTAATTCTAGAGAATTAGGGGAATCACAGAATCACAGAATGGTTGAAATTGAAAGGGACCTTCACAGGTCAATTAGTCCAACCTCTTGCTCAAACAGAGATATCCAGAGCAGAATGGCCAGGACCATGTCCAGGTGGTTTTTGAAGATTCCAGAGACAATGACTCCACAGCCTCTCTGTGCAGTCTTTGACAGCACTCCATCACTAGCTCAGCACATGAGCGTTTCCTGGTGATCAGATGGGACCTCTTGTGCTCCAGTTTGCACATACTGTCTCTTGTTCTGACACTGGGCACCACTAAAACATATCTGGCTCCATCCACTTTGCACTCTTCCTTCAGCTATTAAAAGAAATTAATACATTTCTCCCCCTGAGCCTTATTTTCTCCAGGCTGAGCAGTTCCAGCTCTCTACATCTGCTTATAGATGAATCATTTCAGTCCCTTGGTCATCTCACTGGTCCTCTGCATGAATATATCCATGCCTACTTTGTACTGGAGCCCAGAGCTGGACACAATACTCCTGGCACTGTCTCAGTAGCAGAGCTGAAGGATAACCTCTTTTGACTTGTTGATGAGACTGGCTAATGCAGCCAAGAATCAGAAAATCACAGAAACAGAATCACAAGGTTGCAAAGAACCTACAAGATCATCTAGTCCAACCATCCTCCTATCACCATTGCTACCACAAGCTACTAAACCGTATCTCATTACATCTCATCCAGATGCCTCTTGAACACTGCCAGGAATGGTGACTCCACCACCTCCCTGAGCAGGCCATTTCAGTGCCTGACCACTCTTTGACAGAAAAAGTTCTTCCTTATATCTAATCTAAATCTCCCCTGGCACAACTTGTGGCCGTTTCCCCGGGTCCTGTTTGTTGCCTGAGAGAAGAGGCCAAACCCCTCCTCATCACAACTGCCCTTCAGGAAGTTGAAGTTGAATACTGTTTACTGTTAATTGTCCACCCTCAGCAAGTTTGCTGATGATACAAAGCTGGGAGGAGTGGCTGGCATACTGGAAAGGCTGTGTTGCCATTCAACAACAGCTGGGCAGAACAATGAGTTGGGTAGAAAGGAACCTGATGAGGTAACAAGACCAAGTCTTTCATCTGGAAAGGAATCACCTGGGGAGGAATAGCTGCATGCATCAGTACAGGTTAGGGGGTGACCTGCCAGAGAGGAGGTCTGCAGAGAAGGACCTGAGTATTCTGGAGGACAACAGGTTGGCCATGAGCCAGCAATGTACCTTGTGGCCAAGGCCATCAATGGTACCCTGGAGTGCATTAAAAAGTGCATGGACAGCAGGTCAACGGAGGTGATCCTTGCCTTCTACTCTGCCCTGGGTAGGCCACATTCAGAATACTGCATCCAGTTCTGGGATCCTCACTTCAAAAAAAACAGCAATCTCCTAGAAGGAGTTCAGCAGAGGGCCACAAAAATCGTAAAGGGCCTGGAGCATTCCCCTGATGAGGAAAAGGCTGAGTTATCTGGGTCTGTTCAGCCTGGTGAAAAGAAGACTGAGAGGAGACGTAAATACTGTTTATATATCTAAATTGAGGTGGGAGGCAAGTGGATGAGGCCATGCTCTTCTCAGTGGTGTGTAGTGATAGGACAAGGAATAATGGCCTAAAACTTGAACATAGGAAATTCCAGACAAACATGTGGAATAAGTTCTTAAGGTAAGGGTGATGGAGCACTGGAATGCGTTGCCCAGAGAGCTTGTGGAGTTTTCTTCTACGGAGATGTTCAAAACCCATCTGCACACCTACCTGTTTGACCTGCTTTAGCAGGGTGGTTAAATGTAATGATTTCTTCAAGTCCCTTCCAACCCCTGCAATCCTGTGATTCTGTCTTAGCAACAGGATGTACTGCTGACTCATGTTCAACCTGGTGTTCACCAGGACTCCCATGTTCTTTCCTGCAGAGCTGACTTCCAGCTTGGTGCTCCCAGCACTGGTGCCAGAAGCTATTCCTTTCTAGCTGCAGGACTTTGCATTTCTCCTCACTAAACTCCATGAGATTCTTGTCAGCCCACTTCTCTAGCCTGTTGAGTTCCCTCTTGATGGCTGCATGACTTTCTGGTGAGTGAGCCACTGCCCCCAGTTTTGTGTCATCCACAAATGTGCTGAGGTGTGCTCTGTCCCATTGTCCAAATCAGTAATGAAGATGTCAATCAAGGCTGGACTCAGAATCGACCTCTGGAGTACTCCACTTATTACTGTCCTCCAACTAGACTTTGCAATTTCAGCCATTACCCTCTGGGCCTAACCATTCAGCTTCACCATCTGCTCTGCCAGCCCACCATCCAACTTCTTCACTATGAGGCTCTGATCAGGGACAGTGTTAAAGGCCTTACTGAAGTTCAGGATGACAAAATCCAGTCTCTCCCTCACTGTCTCCTTATCTATCAGACTGCTTATTTCATTATACAAGCTTGTCATATTGGTCACAGATGACCTTCCCTTGGTGAATCTGTGCTGAGCACTCTTGATGATACTGAGCACTTTGATCTTCAAAGAGGTCCCATGGTCATGCAACCCAGATCCTTGCTGATGATGCTTGTTCCACAGACAATTACTGGAAAAAGAGACAGACAAAACCAAATGTAATACATGATTTTTCTCAAGAAGCCAAAACAAAAAGTGTTGAATCATAGAATCATAGACTTAAGGAATTACAGAATTGTAGAATCATAGAATCGTAAAATAATTTGGGTTGGAAGGGACCTTAAAGATAATCTAGATACAAAACCCTTTTTCTGTGGGCAGGGACACCGTCCATAAAAACAGATTGTGCTAAGCCCCATCCAAACTGGACTTGAGGACCTCCACAGCTCTAGACGAGCTGTTCCAGTGCCTAACCACTCCCACAGATATGAATTTCTTCCTGGTGTTTAATCCAAATCTACCCTCTTTCAGTTTAAAAACATTACGTACTGTCCTACTGATGCAATGACTGATAGTGTCTCGCCATCTTTCCATTAGGTCTCATTTAGGCACTGAAGGGCTATTACAAGACCTTCCCAGGGTACTCTCCAAGTTGAACAACCCCAGTTCAGCCTGTTTTCACAGGAGGTGTGTTCCAGCCCTTCGATTTTCTTCAGGGCCCAACTCTAGACTTGTTCTAACATGTCCGCGTCCTTGTGCTGAGGGCTGCAGGGCTGAACACAGTACTGAAGGTGGGGCCTTACAAGACAGAGTAGAGGATCATCTCCACTACCCTGCTTAGCCATGTTTCTTTTGATGTAGCCCAGGATAGAGTTGGCTTTTTGGCCAAAGTGCCAAATCATTGTAAGTTTTCCATCACCAAAAGCTCCTGAGTCTTTATCTTCATGGCTGCTCGCAGTCCTTTCTCTGACGAGCCTGTATTTCTGCTTTGTGCACCTGACAAAGGTGAAGGACCTTCCACTACACTTTCTTGAACATCATGAGTTTTGCATGAGCCACCTCTCAAGGCCGTCAGGGTTCCTCTGGATGGCATCTATTCCCCATCACTGATAAGTATGTAAAATACCAGTCCCAATACAGACTCATAAGGAATACCACTTGTTGCTGGTCTCCACTAGCAGTTGAACATAATGATTTCAGTGTGATCATCAGCCAATTCCTCACCGACCAAGTGGTGTCGTCCATCTGTCAAGTCTATGGCTCTCTAGTTTAGAGTCAGGAATATTGTGTGGGACAATTTCAAATGCTTTACACAAGCCCGGATAGATTATATCAGTTGCTCTTCCCTTTTCTATCAGTGATGTAAAACCACTGTAGAAAGCCATCAAAATCATTAGGCACTATGTACCCCTAGTGAAGTCATGCCTATCACCAATCACCTCTGTTTTATATGAGACTTCGCATAGTTTTCAGGGGTATCTGCTCCATGATCTTGCTGGATACAGAAATAAGACCAACTGGCCTATAGTTCACTGTGTCTTCCTTTTTTTAAAATTAAAAATGCGGCTATTTCCCCTGTTCCAATCACTAAATCACTAGGAACTAAAATAAAGAGCACAGAGAGGCTTGATTTTTCTCCCTATAGCATGTATCACATGACAATTATCTAAATAACATAAATTCATTATTGACTTCTACCTGTTACCGCCTCTGTTACCTCAGTGGTGTTAATGTGACTAGAAGTATGGAAAAATACAACGTAGCTAGGGCACTGCCAGCTATCAAATGAAATGTTTTTCTCAAGCAGAGTGATTTCAGGGTTTCATAAGAGACCTGAGCTTTTAGCATCATGGCATTTTTTAGCAGAATTTCAAAACATGGCTAAGCAGGTCAACTATCAAACTCCAGTTCACAGTCTGTAAGGGTTAGGAATGATGGGCCAGACTCCAGAAGAAGTTCACATGTTTGGATGCTAAATATTGTGAAGCCCAAAAGTCAGCCACCAGCTGTGGACTTAAAAACCAGGGCCAGAATATATAATGTGCACAAACAGAAGAAGCTACATCCAGCCAGCATGACACACTGCCAAGAGGGATGCATCTGAAATTCTCCCTCTCTTCTGGACATAGCGCCTCTCCAGGGAAGAAACACACCATGCCAAAATCCTTTTCTGTATGCTGGAATGTGTGTACGCATGCAGTGTCATTTAAGCCACAGATACTGGCCACTCTTTATTCAAGATAGAGAGTGGTCACCGCCTTCCTTTTGCAGAGTGGCCTCACAATTAATTAGCACTGCTTGGAAATGGACTTTTATTCACCTTAAGCATTGCCAAACAAAATATTGTGTTTATCTATTTAATATGGGTGGGGGCAGAGTACTCTTTCAGATGTGGTGATACTGCCTACCAGTATATTTTTTTGCTCTTAAGAATTCGTAGAACTAGTTCACCATATCAGTGACCAAGAAATGCTCTACAGTGGTGGAAACATCACTGCTGCTTCAGTTAAAATCTGTGGGCCATTGAGTCAAGCACAGAAGTGCTAGAACAGAGGCACTGTGTAAGCCACATGCCATGACCACATTATGTGATGTAAGAGCATGCCTATTTCTGTGGCAGCACACAGTCACAGCCAGGCCTGAGGCAGAATACAGGTGCAGAAGTTAAGAGATACAAAAAACTGCTGAATATCTCCACAATGTCTCTCTTGTTTTGGAAACCTGCATTGTGCTGGTGACAGCATGGGATGCATAGAACCTTCAGGTAGGAGAGAGATGATACTGTAATTCCAGCCCTGACAACTGCAATCTCCTCCCAGAATATCCCTGACTGAAGACTGACAGACTATAAGAGCTTACAGAAAATCTTCAAGTCTCAGCCAAATATTAGCCAGTCATCAGAAGTGAACTGGGAGAGGTTAGCTTAAATTCTTAGCAAATACCACTGATGGCAATTTAAAATAATTGGTTTTGCCTTGCAGTTCAGCTGGTTAAGATGCACACCAAGAGAGCTGCTGTACTGCAGCTGAGGGCAATAGCTCTAACATTTCTGTTGGTCAATCACTTCTAAACGGATGAACGTATTAGCAATTTAAATCCCTGTGGCAGTCTAAGCTAGAGACTGCCAAACCAGAGCCTTCACAAACAAGCCTTGGTTTAAATAATTACTCAAGTCTATTCTTGATTCCAGAAGACAATTTACCTGTGTGCTACATTACCCAGAACATTATGTCTAGAACTACACCAACGTGAACAATAGATTGCAACTTAAGATTTTAAAATAGCAGGGATGCTTTTTCCTACAGATATTCAGTGGACTTTGTCTTTAACTGAATTTATAAAAAGAAGTGGTCAGCAAGTCCAAGTCACATGAGAAACTTGGCTGAGAAGTCCAAAGGCTGAAGTACAAATTCTTCCTTCATGTTTCCTTTGACATAGTTTGCCTTCTCTCCTTTTGACAGCATTGAAGCTTCACTGAAAATGTACTTTCTAGGCCAGTTTTCCATTAATTCTATTCCCGTATATTCCAAAGTGAGAATTGCTTAGGGACAACTACATCTTCCAAACAAGTCCTGCTCTCACCAGCATTTCTTTTAACACTAAGAGAAAAGTTAGCAAGTCTCTTTACGTTCATTTACTTATTGTGTGTCTGAAACATCTGTCGCATCCCAAGGAAGCTTCTAGGAGCAGACAGTTTACCTTATGGCAAATTCCAAGGCAGTATTTAAAGTTCAAATGAAATTCCACTATTCAAAGTAGGAGGTTTAAGAAAAAAAGTCTCAGGTCTGTCAGTAAAATGTTTAATTATGGACAAGATGACACACACATAGTAAAGCCCACAAAGGCAGCAACACCGCTGTGGAAGCACATTCCAGTAAAATCTTAAAAGATTACTTTAATAATAAACCGTGCATTCTTGAGCAAGCCATCGCAGGATTAGCTACCACACTGCTTTGCTGCAAGCAGATTTTTCACAAACTGTTATTGATACTACTTTCAAGGCACTCATGTTTCTACAATTAAAGTGAATGTCTTCTGAAAGTCTCTGCACTTCTGTGTTTTCATTTCACTCTGCAATCCCAGTTTTCCACCCAGACTGGAATCCCAGTGAACCTAATGACAGACTGTGGTTTAGGCAGAGTTAACGTCCGGAAAAGCAATAGAAAAACTCACTGAAGTGAAGATTTCCAGCTGCAACTTTGAGATAATTTTAGACCTGTTTGTGAAGTTTTCAGGCCGATACTGTTTTCTGCAATAAGCAGTTGATTTAAAACAAAAAAACCTTGGGTAGGCACTGAACTTACGCCAGCAACAGTAAGATCAGACACAACAAATGAGAGAAAAAAAAATCATCGTCCTGGAAAACAGAGCACTCTCTCCGCTATAATCTTTTAGGAGTCAGGCTTAAAGTCATAACAGCCATTGTTCATTTGGTTCTGTTCTTACTGTGGTGAAATACAAATCTTTTTACTTTTCATGAAGTGCAAAGCACGCCCTTTGAGTCCTGTAGTGCACTATAGACGAAATAGCTGAATTCCTGTGGGGCTTTCTGCCTGGATTCCTCCTACACTCACAAAGCAATCCTATTACATATGTTTAATGTAACAGTTCTGAATTTTACAGTTTAGTTCAACACTGTGGGATATCAGGGGAGCTGTTCAGAGTTGAATTGCAAAATAGATAGTGTAGTCCTTTAAGACCTGAGACATTTTCTATGCTCTAAGAAAACCGTCATTTTTTCCAGTTAGTTATTAACCATTTATCAGTTAAAAAAACCTTTTTCCATGATGTTATTAGTTATGTCTCAAGCGCTGGTAGGTAGTGAAGAACTCTTGGCGTTTCTTCAGTAAGTGTAATTTCACAGCGCCCTGAAAGGACTCATAAGTGGCTTCCTATAGCGAACGAAAAATATTTTAATCTCTTGCATTTCAACAAGGAATACTATGAATCATATTTGTAGCCGTTACTACAACTAGTCAAGGTATTTCGGGGCTTAGGTTTCATACCAGGCAAAGCACAAGTGTTAGTCCTGCTTATGCCAGCAGCAGTCTGACTGCGCAATAGAAACTGCTTTGTTTCTACGCTGTGTTTAAAGCAGGCACAATCTCATCCTTCATTTGAGGCAGGCTGTGTCGCTCACTTCCACAATACGTGCTGAGCAAAGCATCACTCTTTAGAACGCATACTGCCCCAGCACAGAGAAGCTCCAGCCTCACTGATAGGTCTCCAGCTCAGGGCGTTTGCAATAATGTACAGTGCAGTACAAGCAGTACAAAACCAACATTGTTAAACATGAATAAGACAGTGTCCCCACGAATTCACATCTAATCCTTCAAACAGCGACATGTGCATGGCCAGCAACCTGCTAACTGCAGCAAATGCCTTACTTACGTAGTATGTACTTCCTTCCGTGAACACTAGGCTGGAGTACAAAAACGTGTCTCTCAGAGTCATTTATGGTTAAAATTAGCACTTCTGAAATCAAAGACTGATATAGGCAAACAACACAAAACTGACAGGTTTTGGTTACCAAAGGCACAGGGCTCCTACAATTGCACAGGGCAATTCCAGGTCTGAGCAGCATCACATTGTGTCAAGGAATGCATTGTGCCACTTGGATGTGCTTCATGACCAGATGCACCCATCAGTTTAGAATGCTGAACTACCCAGTAATAAAATCATTTTGTATTAATTATTTTCTTCTTCTTGTAAAACAGTTTAAAATATCTACCAAATTCATTACCACTTCAAAGGAAAAATGTCTTTTTTAATATTTTTTAATGTCAGGTATTGCTGCAGAGGGCAGTAGCACAGATTTGGACAGAAATGTTTTGCACTGTTTTTGAGAAAATGAATGTTAGATTAAGTTTGTAGTTTTGAGGGGAAAAAGTTAAAAAAAAAAAGGGAGAGAGAGAGAGAGCCCTTCTGCAAGGACAAAGCATGAGTTTTTATCAGAGGTTCTTTCATACAAACTGGAAAATTGCTGTACCGCACTGGGAAACAAAACATTATTGAGGCTTTAATAAAGATGAGTGCAAATTATGGAGGTCAGGTCTGGATGTGACCCAGAAACAGAATCATACCATCCCAGTATGGTTTCAGCTAGCCATGGATTTGTGGGGGAGAAAGGATGGACTTTTGACTTCAGTGTTTTTGCAGAAAATAAGCATTCGGTTTGGATTGGATTTTTAACAACGCTGCCGCACCTGTCTAAAAACAGACGGTCACAAAGACACAAGAGAGTACCTGTTTTCTAGATGAGAGCTTCAAATGCATTCTGCACGAGGAGCACCAGCTATGTCTCCCCTGAACCAGTCCGCACCCACCGCACGTCTCACACGCCTGGACCACCACCCCCCCCCCCCCCCCCCCGCCAGCAGCGACAGGGGCCGGACCGGCGGCTCGCAAGGAGTTAATCTTGTGAGCACCGACACGTTGAGGGGGAGTAGCCAAGACCGAGCAGCAAAAACATCATAGCACATTCCTGGGTAGTGCTCAGCTGCCAGCATCTGATTAAAACCATATCTCTCGCTGTGAGTGGCTAACTAATCCGAAGGCGAGAGTGCCACTGAATATTTAACCGGGCCCTCGCTCCCCGTCAGGCTGCCAGCTGCGGTTCTCCTCGGATCATGCACGGAGCGGCACGGATCTAGCCTGTAAGCAGCTTTGCGAGAGGGGACTCGGCTCTTTGCAAGCCTCTGGGAGGGGCTATAACCAGAGACGGAGGGCGATTTTTTTGTTTTGTTTTTGTCTTTTTTTTTTTTTTTTCCTCTTTTCTTTCGCCTCTTTCCTCTTAGAGAACATGGCAGCGCGAGCTTATAGTAGGGCTGCGGGGGCCGGCAGACCCCTGCCGCGGGGTGGCAAAGCCGGAGGCGCTGGTGCTCCCACCGGGGCCGTCCGCGTCTCCCTGCAGCGCCGGCGGCGTCGGGCCGCGCTCTGGCCGCAACAGAAGAGGAGGCGGCGCGGGGTGGGGGGCGCTGGGGGCCGCGGAGCGCGCTGCTGTCCGGGTGCCGTGCGATGGAACCCGCCCGCATCCTGCCCCGAGCTGCAACAGAGCCGGCTCCCTGAGGAAGCCGGAGCTGAAAGCAAAATAAACACGCAATTTTATTTCTGTTTGTCGGGTGAAGACGCGAAAATTATATGAAACTTTCTGTTTATATGCATGCATCACCGAGATGAAAGAATCTTCTGTCAGCAGAGGAGGGTTAGAATATAGTAAAGCAGGGGTAGGCTTTCTGTTCTGAGTTTAGATGGAGCATCCTTGCTGAGCAGCCCTCTGACTGCTGGTGAATCTTAGGATGGTATTTCTACTTGTGGTAAATGGATATAGTCAAGGATTTCTAGGACTAACTGATGTGAGAACACACTTTTGTCAGGAAAACTAACTTCTCAGCTGGTGAAGCTTTAAGCCCCGGTGATCATCACATGATGACACTTTGAGTGCTGTTCCACAGTAGTGCCTGCGATCCAGCAGTAAGATCAGTGCAGTTGAACTTCCCTGGAGCAGAGCTTTTACTTCTTTGCTGAGTTGAGGTTAGTTGCTTGAGCTCTTGCTAGGGAAACATGTAAATCCATTGTTAAGGTAGGATTAACTTTACATTGTTAAGGTCTTTATTTGGGGGCGTGGGAGGATGTTGAGGGTAGAAGAGGGACTAGAGAGAAATCATCTTCATCTTAATTAAGTTGCTTTGCCTTAGAAGTTTACATTTTTGCTCAGAGTATTTCATAGTTTCCATGAAAATTCTATCCAAAATAGAGTGGGTCTGAGAGCATGTGGGCTTTAAGATTTGGTCATAGTATGCAGGAATGAGCACTGATATGCTTAGGGGTGGGAACTCCTTTGTAGATAGACAATTCAGATTAAATTATTTACAAAGCTATATATTCCAATTGGTTGTGAAGATTTATTAGGCACTAATAAGTTGAAAAAATTGATGTGATGTCTGATAGTGACCTGTTATGCAGTTAGAAGCTGTTATGAAGGCCTACTAACAGTGTGTCAGGTGAGGTGAGTAAGACACTGGGTGGCTAAACAGGAGCAAATCAGAATCCAAATGAACGCTTGAGAAGAGCATTTTTGAGGGAGTGAAGGAGCATGCCTGTTTAAAGAATCACTGCAGTCACATCCAACACAAATGGCCCTTGGGGCACAGTTAGGCTTCCAAAATGCCCTGAGTGAGTTTAGGATGTGGTCAAGTTTAAAGCAGAAGCTTCTGTTAATAGAAACTCACTGAAGTTTGCATTTGGAGGAGAAAAACTGTTGTGATTTCTAAATGAATGTCGGTGAACCATCAAAGCAGAAGCTTCCCTAGCAAACCTCATGACTGAGAGTGCAGGAAAACTCAAACTAAAGTGGGTTGAATGTTAGGTACTGTGAGTCTTAAATGAGATGCTTCTGCTGTGGGGAATTTAGTAGGGCCTTCTGTGCTTCTTGCTGAAGACAGAAGAATGGAAGAATGATGAGCTTTATGGCACAAGTCTTGTGACACTTTCTCATCTATTGTGCTCTTACTTCAAGCAAAGCTATTGGCTGAGCATCAGCAGTTGTGCTCAGCATTATCACTTGGAAGGATGGGACAAAAGCGAAAATCTGGCATCATTTTCCTCTTGTGAAGGTAGAAATGGTTATCCATTCTAATTTGTGCCTTCTGCTGTGTTTCTATTTACATCTGCAGAACACAGCCTACTTTCTCAGTGAGAGAACATGACTTGACAAAGTTCCTGCATAACTCAATTGCTGGATAGAATGGCCCAGTAGATGCTACACCTACTTAGCACCTTTGCTTCCTGAGTAAATAGGAATAAAGCACTTTAAACATGTAAACGATGTATGCAAAAAAAAAAAAAAAAAAAAATACCAGAAGAGCTCTTAGGTTTGTGGGAAAACAGCTGTACTTAGTGTCAGAATGGGGGGGAAACAAACAGCTGCTATTCAGACAGGATGTTTAAAATAAAAACTACTGCTTGTGATGTTAGGTAAATAGAAGTGCATAATATGCTGTGATTACTGAGTATTGTTGCCAGACCCACAGATCTTTCTCCTGTTGATGGTCTTCTCTCTTTATGAACTTTACACTGCTATTGTACTTGTGTGACTTACTAGGTTAACCCAGTTCTTGGGAGTGCTTGTGGACTTCATACATCAAATCTCTCACAAATCAAGCACTCCGAAATGTGAATTTGCTAGGACAACAAAGGGAAACATTCCACACCAGAGAGACATCTTACTCTGGAAATAGTACTGGTAAACCAAATCCTGCTTGCTATCCACTTTCCATCAAAAGTGATGAGATAGCATGAAAGTACCTTGTAATCTGCAAGGGTTTTGGAGGAAAAACTTAGCTCTTAGATGAAGATTCAGGGATTAGTAGTAGAAATAAGACTCTTCCCCTGCTGTGTGGGGTGGGGTTTTAAGGGGTTTTAAGCTTCTCCTGTGTAACACAACTAAGCATGAGCCACTGCTCCCCTGCCTCAGCCTGGCCTCTGTAGGAAAAAAAAAAAATAAATAAATAAAATCAAAGTTGTGTTTGGAGGATCAAATAGAATGAAGTGTCAAAGCAGTCTAACTTTCAAAACAAACTGACTTTAGGAACCCAGTTTTGAGGCTGTATCTGGGTACAAGGGTCTCAGGGTTATAAAGAATCTGGATAAGGTATAGTGGCAGGCCTAGTGAATAAACAAGATGTACCAGTTCAAACAGGATTAAGCTGTTTATAAAGCTAGGCAGCTGAGTACTGAACAAAGCATTGTCTCCTGTCTATCTCTGTTGCCTGGATTGATGTGGGCATAGATCATTCCAGTTTCACATTTACTGGAAGGATGTGCCTTGCATGTGCTATGGAATGCTTGAGAGTGAAGCACCTCGGTTGAAATGCCCTGAAGACCTTCACTCCCAACTATATCCATGTGTACTATTTTCCTTAAAAGCTTCTAAATTTCATAGCTGGTGCATGTTGCCTTAAATCTCAAAGCTCAGACACTCTGGGGCCACTTAAGGGCAGACTTTTGGCCTTGGAGCTGAATTTCCTGCTGTTTTGTCAGTTCATATTGCATTCTTAGGCAATTAGATGAGAAGTAAAATACCTTATGAGGATCATGTCGTGAACCAAACAACTAGGTTAGATCTTCAACCTGTCATTGAGAAGGCTTCACAACAGTGTTCTTGAGGATCGCACTCTTTTGAAAAATATGTGGAGCACTTAATGCTGATGCATCACATAGCCACAATCTCCTCCTACAAGGAGTCTGTGGTATATCTCTCTTACAGCTAAAATGCTTAGGATTGAGACTGTAATCCAAGAAGAGACAGGACAAGTAGGGAGCACACAGGTTGAAGTGTGATGAACACTACATCCTTTGTCCATCCTTTAGGCTAACTTCTGTGCTTCCACTAAAGAAGATAATTGGTGCTTTAAACAAGAGCACAAATGTTGCTATGAATAAAAAACTAATTTTTTAGAAGCTTGAATAGCAGATCTGTTTGAAAACAGCTACTAGCCTTGCTAATAGAAGATAGACTCTAGATGAGGATGGGAGGCTTTCCCTTGCTCTCCTCTGGTGGGTGGGGGACACATCTGTAATCTGATATTGAGACCTTCTTAGGGATGGAAAGCTAAATGGGTCTGATAGGGATTCCTAGAGTCTGGATTTAGGAGTAATGTTGTGAAGTTCCCTGAGGAAGGAATGAGACCACTGCAGGAGAGCTGGTCTTCATAAAGTGCGGGCAGGATCGTCAGTCTTCCAGTGACAGATCAAGAGCATAATTTGTGTCTGTTACAGGAGTCTTGTGACTAGTGACTACTGCACTGAACTATGTAATCAAAGGCTGGCAGAAGATGGTGGCTACATGGAAACCTCTTCAGATACTGATGATTTATTTTTAAGGGCAGGTTTCTGGCTGGTCATGGATTATCGGCTGGGTGAGCACTTTCTGGATAAGCAGACCACAATACCTGACAATGTGGTAATGACAATATAGTGCTGAGCTGAGTGAGCTCAAGAACAGTACAGGAAAAATCCTGTTTCTCATGGAGATGTGTTTGTGATCAGGTAGAGAACACAGTTCAGTGTAGAACATATGCAATCTCTCTCAGTACAGCTTGCACACACCCAAACTGCAAAGAGGGATAACTCTGCCAGCACTGGACAGTTAACAGCATACAGCTGAAATAACCTATGATAACAGCTTCAATATGTGTCAAGTTCCTGCTCTGAGGAAGGGGGGTGAAAAGCACAGTTATTGGCAAGAGTCTTTTGCTATACAAACTAGAAGGAAGATCAGAAACAGTCTTCCTAGGCATGAGAGAGTTAGAAGCATGGTTATAAGTGAGGTATTTGAGTTGTTCTTTAGCTCAAACTCCAGTTGGCATCTGAGTAAACCCTAGCTGAGTTAATTAAAGAACCTGGAAGCAAAGCAGTTGTTAATACATTCAGTGAGTCCAGCCAAACAGTACTGACAGAAGACTGAGTGGTAGACACTGCAGACATACAGTCTGAGTTTTCTCGTCCTGTGAGTAGGTGATGTTCTCCTGAGCAATGTCTACAACAGATGAACTCAGGAGCCACTGACTTTAGGGGCTTCCATCTGGGAGCCAGATATGTAGGAGCAGCCTCTCAAGTGTGAAAGGATGTTGTCTTTCTGCAAGACTGATGTAAAGAAATTTCATTTGGAAACTGTTGTGAGGACTATAGGAGTAAGCAAGTAACCTTCTATAAGTACATATTTCTAGAATAAGCCTATGTTACTAGCCAAATAGGTCTCTAACAACAAAAAAAAAAACCAACAATGGGTTATCTACCAGTTGCTTTCTAAGAGAAGGATTTGGACTTAAGAAGCTGGTATTGTTTGTACTAAAACTGAGATGGCTTTTTAGTTTGCAGGATTAACTAAGAGGATGATATGCTGAATGCAGATGTTGGAAAGGCTGCTACAAAGATTTGTTTTAAAACTCTATTTCTAGAATAAATTGTAAATTCAGATAGATAGATAGGTATCTGGATGATACCGTTAGGCACTTGAGTTTCTGACTGAAGAAAGTTCTTATCTATGAGACTGACTATGGCAGTACTAGTTCCCCTTGTTTTGAGGTGAAATCTTAGCAAACTAGATAACAAATGTTGACCTCTACTTACTTCTAAAGAAAGTGAGACTTTCTTCATAACCCCTTGTTAACTTATATAATACTAAGTTCTTAACCAGGTGCAGCTTGTTTAAACTTGCTGTGGCTTCACTGAGATCTCTGTTCTAATACACTTGGAATAGCTATATTGATTCCTATGATAAGTGGAGGAAAAGTTCAAACTAGAACTACCATAATGGCTGGGCTGAGAAGCTGCTGATCATCTCATCAGTAATGCTGTGCTTACAACTGCAGCACTATGACAAAAAGGAAGGGTTCAACTGTATTGGTTGTATGCAGTGACCTGTTCAGTTCTAGCTTGGTGATGGTGATGTTCACTTGGCTGTAATTCCAGTGACTGAAGTGTGCAGCAAACACTTCCAGGAATTCAGTTTGAATTTCTACATTCTTGCTAAAAAAATAAGCAGTTTGGAGAAAGCTGGTGCACTGATACAGTGAGAACAGACTGTTCTGTTCTTGTGATGAAATAGCAGTTGGTAAATAGACTGAAATGGTAAAGTACCTGGGTGGTGATTCGCAGGCATGGTCCTGCACCAGCTGTGGTAATGCCAACATCTGAAGCTGATGCCACTTACTAAAGCAACAAGATCTGTCTTCTTTGCAGTGGAAACCTGAGGGAATCATAATCATGCAGAAGGTATTCCATAAGGTATCCATTACTGCACTTCTGACTCACCCTTCCCTTTTTCTCATTCTGAATATATATGAACAAGGCAGTTAGACCTTGAGACCTGTTCTACAGCATGCTTGACCCTAAAGGGTACCTCTATTGGCAGAGGAAGCCTTTGGCATAGAGCTGTCTTATAACCTCTGAAAAGTATCGATACATCATCTTTTAGGTGAGAGGACAATACTACTGAGGGCATATAGAAAGTTGCAGAGAAGTGGGGGCAGCTCCCTGAGTAAAATCCTGTTAACCTGGAAATATTCTCTCCAACAGATCAAGTGTGATTTAACTGAAGAACTGACACCACATAAATGATCTGTTACCTACAATGTAGATTTCTAATTACCTATAGCCTAACAGAAGAGAATCTTTTTTAAAATTTTTTTTAATTTGGGAAGATGAGACCAGTGGCTTTAGCCTTGCTATCAAGGAATTGTAGGAGAAACTATTATTTGTAATGGGGTCATTACTAATATAGACCTTGCTGATTGTGTGAATGACTGACAATGTCATTTGTTCAGCAGAATGGACCAACACTGTCTCTTACAAGACTAATCACAGGGTCTTGGGTTAGACTTGGCAGTGTAAGAGCTTGTATTTAGTCAACTTTCTGGTACGTTGCACTGTTCTTGTGTTCCAGACACGGTATGAGTTGGAGAACAGTTCCCAGGCTATCTATGAACTCTTTTCTACCACTTATCATCAAGAAGATACTTTTTATTTGTTAGTGTGAACAGTGAATACTGGACATAATTTTATATATAGGTAAGGCTAATACCTTTCCATTATATTACCCAATTTTTACAGTAATTCCTAGCAGACTAATTTGACTGTTTAGTAGAGGAGATGTAATAATGGTTGTAGTGTTTTCCTCAGTGCAAGCAGTTGGAATTTTCCATCTAAGACATAAAATCTTGTGTCATGTTGCAGGAGGTTTATTCATGTTGCATATACTGTCAGATTCTAGGACAATTTTTGCTTTAGTAAAGAAACAAAACATTTAAATTTATTTTTTTAATCAGAATCATAGAAATATCTGAATATCATGCTTTTTAAAAAAATTTATTTATGCATACCTAGTGCTTTTCAGGGCCATTTAGGACACTACCATTGTAACAGGAACTAAGAGAAACTCAGGTAGTCATTTGCACACTAAGAAGCAGTTAGATGTGAATGTCAGTGATACAGGGCCTTACATAAATGTACTGCTAAGCTGGCAGAATCCTGCAAGTTAAAACTGTTCACTACTGGTTAAAGTATCTGGCTTTAGCACTTTGACTCTTGCTAATCGTTGGATTGCTGTTAGCCACTAATCTGTCTCAGTCTACAAAACTGAGATCTTGTAGCATGGTTACTCAAGTAGATCGCTTGGTTACCATCTCTTGGTTACCATTCTTCTAAAAACAGCCTTTCTGACAAGAACTCAAGCCAAGATATTTCTCAAGCTGTGTTGTACAGATTCTGATACAACCTTCTAACCAGAAGAACCTGGCTGACTCTTCACAATGCAGGTGAGGGAGAAACATGCCTTGAGAAGGTATGTTTAGCACTCAAACTACTGCTGTGCTTCCAGTTACTACTTCCTTCCTACAAGCAATGTTGTACTTGGCAATAAAAGCTACTTTTATCCTCTCCTGGCCTCTGAGATTTTCATTTGAGGTTAGTATTTACATGCAATAACTCTTAAATCTGAGTTATGTACTTGTAGTATCAAGGCACAAAAAAGGAACACAGGCTGTCAGAAGGAGTATTGGACTGCTCAACAGATGTTCAATTTATCTGTCTTAGCGCTGACTTTTGCACTGCTCTTCTGCTCAGATGTGTTTTTATTGATATTAAGGGAATTATCTTTTTGTATTGGGGGGGAGGAAAACAAAGAGCAAACAACTTGTATGTCAGGAGAAGATTTTCTAGTTTTTAAATCCCACGACAGCCTGTAAGAGTAATGAAGTTTCTCAAGTCCTTACGCAAGAAGAATAATTCCATACCATGGAGGATAGATACCATGTTGCACTGCTCAAGTAAGAGGAATAGTTAAATAACATTTACTTTTCCTTAAGAGATGCTGCCATAACAAAACTGTTTGGAATGTGCTTCAATTATTGCTAAAAACAAGATGTTTCAAGGATGCTTTGTCACTATCTCATGTAGGAAGTTTCTTGAAGACACAATATAACTTGTGTTCTTGAAGAACACGATATAACTCAAGTCCCAAGACTGGTTTTTCTCAGAGTGGATCTGTGGGAAATCAAGTATTGTATTTGAATCAAGAGTTTCCTGGATTGAGATAGGTCTTGAGGTATAAGCTGTTATCTATGCATACAGGGCCTGAAATAGTCATTCCTTAAAGTGTGATCAGTACTCTTCAGGAATAATCCCTACAGGAAAGGCATTAGGTACCAACAGGAAGAAGTTTTAGAATTTCTTTTAGAGTGAATTGAAAAAAATATCATACCTTCTGATGCAGATTGTAATAGCAGAGCAGGTAATCAGACTGTGGTGATAGCAACAGATGTATCTACATGGAAATTTCAAGACATCACTTAACAATCTGCAGACTAGCTCCTGAGGTTTTCATTATCACTGAATCAAAGAATGGCCTGGGTTGAAAAGGACCACAAAGATCATCTAGTTTCAACCCCCCTGCTGTGTGCAGAGTCGCTAACCACGAGACCAGGCTGCCCAGAGCCACATCCAGCCTGGCCTTGAATGCCTCCAGGGATGGGGCATCCACAACCTCCTTGGGCAACCTGTTCCAGTGTGTCAGCACCCTCTGTGTGAAAAGCCTTGTAGAACTGTAGGCATGACTGTCCTTGCATGAAAGCACTTGTATTTTTAACTTACTTGCATTGCTGGTTGGCTTTCTTTATGGAGGTAGGTGCTGTAGGAATTGAGGTGCTGTAGGATTTTGTTGCCTTACTCCTGCAGCCTGAGTAAGGGAATGCTAAGGGACTGAGCAAAAGAAGCCTCTGAGCAAGAACAGAAAAATTATTTTAACATTAGCTTCCTGCACATGTACAAGTGCATATAAACACTATGCAGACTTCACCAGCACTTTCCACTATGATAAGGCAAGTTCAAGTGTGAAAAAGACCTTGTGGTTGAATACAGCTTTAACTTTGGTCTAAAGCATAGAATCAAAATTTAGTGGTGTTGTGACTCTTCTACCAAAAACAAACTAGATTACTGCTAGTTCAATCTATTTACTGTTGTTCCCCTTCAGTGATTTTTTTTTTTTTTTTTTTTTTTTTTTTTTAAATAAAGCCCGAGGGGACTTAGTACTAATTCTATAACTTAATGGTTGAGTAGTTATTTAAAATGTGAATTTGTATGAGCCTGCACTTGTCTATCCATGCATTCTTAGTTTAGTGGCTGATTTCCTTGCTCCAGAGGTAGCATTTCACAAAGACAGTTATCTGAATGTATGATACATAACTGTCATGTACTGTAATATCAGGTGAGATGAAGTGTGTCAGACCTCAGATGAGAGACATTTTTCTCTGTGATCTGGCCAGAAAGGTCTCACTAATCTTCTCAAACTGAGTTGTTAGCACGGAATGGCTGAGCACTTGCAACTCATCCTGTTCTTTCTGTGGAAGATCTCATACTTGTGTGTGTTCCTGCCCATTTTCTTCCACCTCAGGTCTTTGTGCTGTACATCTTTGTGCAACTCAGTGGTCTTGTTTCTGTAGGCTGAAGACAGATAGCTAACAACAGATGCATAATTAGAGCCTGAAGATGAGAACTGCCCTTATGGAGTTCTACCATTTTAGTGAGATCCTGTTTGTGCATGTTTGTTCCTTCATAGGAAATTAATTTGCAGTTGACTCTTCATCATACTTCGGTCTTTGGCTGTATATATCCTGGACTAAACCGGTCAAGTAGGATTACTGACAGCAAGGACTTGGTACCTTGAGGTTGCTGTTTCTTCTATCTAGTACCATACTGGGAAGTAAGTCTTAAGGCTGTGACCCATCTCCTTGACAGTGTGTCTTAGCTGTTCTTCTCCAAGCTCTTTCCTTCTGTTCTCCAAATTGTAACATACCAGGTGAGGATGAGTGGTTGAATAATGACATCAGCTTAATCATCTTTCTTCCTCTCTTTCTAAAGGACTTGATAAACCTAGGGAAAGGACCATTACCAAATGCTACTTACTCTGTAATATAAAGACCATCTTCAACTGTTACTCTACCATCAGAAGTAGATGCTGGCCTGGACATAAATGGGATTCATTTGGCTTTATTTCACTTGATTAATGTGGGTTTTGGGTTTTTTTGTTTTGTTTTGGTTTTTTTTTTTGGTGGTTTTCTGATTGGCACCTTTTAGTAGTTCTGCAAACACTGTGCAAAATAACTGTTTTAGTGCAATAGTTTGTCCTTTGTCAGAATGGGCACACAATAACAACGTTGCTTTCCTAAGTCATGACTTGAAATATTGGCTCTTCCTATGTCATGTATTTTTACTCAATAACACTTGAAATTTTTACACCACCTGTTCTCTTGACTCAAGGATTACCTACCTGTGACCAAGTAAGTTCCTTACAGAAGAGAACAGATAGAGCTGCCAGAGATTTTTCTCAAATTAGCAGTATTAGCTGCTATACTTGAGCAAGGATAAATGCAACTCTGAAACCATCTGATAAGCAGATAGATTTAACTTTGCTTCTCTTAGCAGATAGTTGACTAATGGTGGCCCTTCTGTCTAAATGGAAATGAAGGCCTTCAGGGTGA
Organism: Lagopus leucura; assembly: GCF_019238085.1. NCBI lineage: Eukaryota > Metazoa > Chordata > Aves > Galliformes > Phasianidae > Lagopus > Lagopus leucura. The sequence continues at coordinate 14,672,408 of NW_024962268.1, forward strand.
CTTTTTTTTTTGTCTTCTTCTAAGGATCTAGGCATTTGTGTTCTTTCTAGGTTAAGAATCGGTTAAGCATTGACATCCATGGCTCTGCTAGTTGCAGGCTGGATGAGTCAGTTCATAGTTATTGACTTAACAAATTGAGGAAAGAGGAGAAAGGTAGGAGTGAAAACAAAATTCTTAAAGTAACTTCTTAGTAATGGGTAAAGCATTAGCTAAAATAAGGCTAGTGGTGAATAAGCCATTGAGAATTGCAGGCTTTTAAAGCAGAAGGTATGCAACTCTTCCAGCAGTTGTCTGGGGACATAGAATATCTCAAATGGAGTGCTGATTAAAAGGTGGCTTGGTCTGTGGCTACCTCATTAGAAATAGAGGAAATTAGTAGTAGTGGAAGGCAGCCCAGCAATTTAATTATCTAAACACTGTTTTGGCTTCACTTGTCACCTAAAATTCACACTATCTGAAATCATTACCATATCTCATACTCAGAGCAATTTTTGTAGCAGGTATGAATGTCCATACCTTTCTGTCTGGGGATAGATGATCTTCAGAAGTACACGTGCCTTTATTTGTTAAATGTTACTCAGTATTTCTGTTGTTTGGGAACAAAACATGGTGACTGCTGGTGATGGTGCATATTTTGCATATTCATATGTATTATGAGTTTCCTCTCTGAGGCTAGAAAGGTATCATGGTGCAGATTTGAGAGAAACAGTGGACTAGTGTGGCTTAACTTCTGGAGTTTTTTGTGGGAAGGGGGGAAGTAAAACAGGCTGCTTGATTACTCTTTAGGCAAGTGTGGTGGTCTTCTGGTTTTGCCTTTCTTCTGAAACAGTCTTGCAGCCTAGAGAATTCATTGGCTTTCACTTCTTGAGTGTTGAAACTTCAGACATTGACTATTATGGGAACATGAATAAGATCTAATAGCTTTTTTTTTTTTTTTTTTTTTTTTTACTGTTCTGTTGATATATTTATGAGTGTTAAAAACAGGTCCTAGCAAATATTTCTTGAATGGTCTCCTGCCCTACAGAGGTGATGGTTGCAGTGAAGAGTACAGCAAATCTCTAAGGTTCTAAAAAATAGTTTTAGAAGTTCAGAAGCTACAGGTTGCAAGTACAGCCTGCAGATGTATGTCAGTATGATATACTGATTGGGTATTATTGGGGGGAAGGGGTCGTCACCTAGTTGCCATAACTTCATGCTCTCTGAGGAGCAGCCTGAGATGAACAGATGAGATGACACTTCCAGTCAGGAGTCCTGTTTCAGTAATTCGGCAGAACAAAATAGGACTAACTGGTCTAATGGGAGCATTTCTTCTTTAAGGTAAAATATTATGCCTGCCTACTGATTGTTACTTGGATTTCAAACTACAGCAAGCATAGCTGACAGCCATCTCATCATGTCTACTGAAGCTGAAACTACTTCTACTGTAAACAACCAGCCAGAGCACCAGGCTCCGCCAAAAACACAACCTTCAAAGAAAGAAAAAAAGAAAGGTAGGCAATATCTACTCATTGAACACTTCCACTCAGTCTCCTTAATTTTTTGCATTTTCCTAAAGCTGTGATCACTTTCACTGCATAGTTGATATAACTCTGAGGTTTCAAGTTGGCTGGAAAAGTGAGTAAATAAACTAGTGAAATATCTCTAATCAGAAGATAGGCTTCTAGATAGAAAGCTCTTTCTAACTCTTCTAAGGCTTTCAGTTCTAGTTGTCAGAATCAGCAAATAAGTCATTGGAAGCTGGGTGAAATGAAAGCATTCTGAGATTAAACAGCTGAGGACCATCCAGGAGCATGAACTCAATCTTATCCCTCCAAAGATGGAATGACATGCTAGATATAGATTCAGATTTTACCCCGAAGAATCTAGAAAACACCATTCATGAGAATAATTGTCAGTCAACAGGTTTTTAGACAGATTTGGTTATATAAATATATATCATACAGAGATACATACTCAAAGCATACACACTGAGTGTATGGAGCATGCAGAAGAAAATGAAGATGTTCTGAGAAGTAATGGGAACAGCAGGAATAGCAAATGCAGCTAAAATATCAAGAGGTTACAAGGATGTGAGTACTAGTACCTCTTACAGAGATGAATGTGCTGATACAAAATTTCAGCATAGATACTAGCAAGTTCTTAGAGACCAAGAAGAGTTCTGATTAGACCACAATTGTCTGAAAGTCCTACTGAACACCCATTATCACCACAGGAAGTACTGGTTTTGCTTGGAGGTGGTGCTTAGCTCTCACATCTAGTTGGCTGTCACCTGAAAACAAGTCTGTTGGGATTGTTCTGAAATCCCCAGACATCAAGCATTAGACCCAACTCTCTGAATAGAATCTTACAGATTCTGTAACAGCAGCATGACCTTACAGGATCAATTACCTTGCAGAGCATATGCCACTGGAAGGAATATGGTTGTTAGTCCATTATAATAAACAGACAGTTTTTAAAAGCAAAAACATACCATATTAGTACATTTTAAATAATATTTCTGAAGCCACAATATTTCTTTTCTAAAACAAATCTTTCTGTCTCTAGGGCCAGAAAAGACAGATGAATCTCTCCTGACCAGATTCAAAGGGGATGGTGTGAGATACAAAGCTAAATTGATTGGCATTGATGACGTGCCAGAAGCAAGAGGAGACAAAATGAGTCAGGATTCAATGATGAAGTTAAAGGTAAGATTTTGAGTTGGCATCCAAGCAACATATTTGCTTGGACTTCAGAAGATGCATCAAATGACTTTGTCACAGTTTCAAATATTACTTAGTGGGAATATATAGCATGATATTTATTGCTTCATGAAAGATGCTTTTGAAGTTGGAACTCATTGCTTGGAGACTGGTAGTCTTAAATATAATCAGTTGTTCTCTGTCTTGGGAACACTCTGTTGATGAATCTCTTGTTATCAGTCATATTAGATTCCAAAGTATTAAGTTGATTACAAGTAATTAACTTCAGTTTTGGATGGGGAAGAGGGAGATTTTTCTTCTTTAGGGTAAGACTGCAAAGCCCAAGCTGTTATTCTGTAGCTATGGTAGCACCAAAAGATACAGATAAACCAAAGGGTAAATGTGACCCTGCAGCAATGAAGATAACATCTTCTGGAGAGCAGAACCCTCACATTAGTTTCTGCTACATGAGTAAGTCTGAGGTGGCCTGGTAAGGATGCTGTTACTTCACTGGTTCCTTGAACAAAAATAAAAGCTTTTAAGCTCCTAAAAATTTATGAATGAAGTACAATCTAGTTCTGAAATGCTCTATGAAGCTTCATGTGTTATGCTGGAAGAGAAATGTGGCTTAAACACTGCCTAGGAATAACTAGACTAGCGCTAATACTGTCACAGCTATGGGATCATGAGAAATGCTAAGGAAGCAAGCTAAAGCTCAATCATGTGGAAGTCTCATCAATACTACAATATTCATCTTATTCAGGGAATGGCAGTAGCAGCTCGTTCCCAGGGTCAACACAAGCAAAGGATCTGGGTGAACATCTCCCTCTCTGGTATCAAGATCATAGATGAGAAAACTGGGGTAAGAAATAACTCATTCTCTTATTTTGACTCTTAAATAAAGTGATGAGTTGGAGTCAGATGAATCTAAACTAAATCCATTAATGATATCTTCCAATATGAACTTCATTTCTTTCTAATTCCAGGTCATCGAGCATGAGCATCCAGTAACCAAAATCTCTTTCATTGCTCGAGATGTAACAGATAATCGTGCCTTTGGCTATATTTGTGGAGGAGAAGGCCAGCACCAGTTTTTTGCCATAAAAACAGCACAGCAGGTATTGATTATAGGCCTTTTTTCACATTCTTTAAGTAATGTATTGTCTAAAATCTTAGTAAAACGTGTGATAAGGCTTTCATATTGATAGTTCTGTGAGGTGTAAAGAAACATCAGTACTGATGGATTGGTATATATCCTGAAGAAGGATGATAGAAAATGACTGTCATCAGTGGCTTTGGTTTTATTCAGTTCTGTCATCCAGAATAAAAGTGTTCAAGTAGCTTTACTTATTATTGTTGTTGCTTAACGTTTCATTCACTATGGAAGTCATTAGTAAGATGAACAGAGCCATTATTATGGGCTTTCCTGTACAGAAGTATATTGCTGTCAATGAGAATATTTTTGAGTTGAACATCGATAGGTTTGCTCAATTAGTAGGAAAGAGAACAACAGTATTGCACTAGTCTAGTTTTCATTATGCATTATCTTGTGCAGCAGTAAAAACTAACTTATGCAACTGCAGCAGTATTTCTGGTACAAATGAGAGGTACAATTGGTTATCCTAGAGTTGTTTCTTCTGAGAAGAGTTCTTTCTGTAATGCGCTTCCACCTTGCAGAAATTCAGTGTGCAGAGTATGTCTCTGTGAAGAGAAACTATGCATAAGCAGTATTAGATACAAGCTACTTAGAATTAATACTGAATATTATTCAGCTTCCTAAAACACCTGGACATATGCTAAATATTTATCACGATAAGCTGCTAGATGATCGTGTCTAAAATAGTCACCACTTGAACAGCCAAGGCTTCAGTGCTTAGATATTCCCTCACACACATACTTTCCTACATTCCTGTAGGACCTCTTATCAGCTTCAGACCCAATGCAGGTGAGAGCGAGGAGCTCCCTGTTAGAATTTTAGTAACAGCTGTTTCACCATTGAGCTTGTTTTATTTCAGACTCCTGTTCTGATCTGCTTCACTGGAATTGCAGATTAAGCACAAAAGCTTTCTGTATGATCAAGTGGAGTCTGTTCTCTGGGCTTTGCACCGTGGGGTGCAGCTTACTAGTCTGTAAGCTTAGCCAACCCATAGAGAGCTCTTTATTTCTTGCTAATTGCTTTTAAACATAAACACATCTGAGTAATAAGCAGTTCAGCAGATCTAGACTACTGCTGTAGCTGTACTCTTTGTCAAAGTGATAACTTGAAATGGTTTTGCCTGCAATTGCATATCTGAAACACTTGATTAGGAGAGAGGGATGCTCACGTATGAACAAAGAGACCAGTTCAGCAGATTTTCTGCTCAAGCCAAAGGTAGTGTCTGAGCAGGAGGACTTGTCTCTGACTTGTCAGGACTTTATACTGACTCAGCTGCAATATGCTTCAAGCAAAAGTTTCTAATCAGTATAGCTTAATAGCTGAAACTGCTACCACTTCAACAACTGCTCCAAATATTCTTGATAACGTTCTGTTTAGAGCCACCCATTCTTGTTCACAAAATGCAATATCTTTCTAATTCACACTGAACTTCCATCCAGGTGCAGATGTCTCCTCTAAGTGTTACCTGGTATCTGTTCCACACACACTTGAATGATTGTATTAAAATAAATATAATACTAAAGAAGCATTCTCCAATTTCATTGTTGGAGTTGGTAGAAAGCGGAGAGAACGTATGTTGTTATCATCTCATGAATACACCGGAGCTTCAATGCCCTGTACATTTCTGAGGAAATGTTTAGGACTTGCCATGTACTTATGAAATTGTGAATTTTAGGGGGGAAAAAAAAAGTTTAACATAGACACTGTCACTTTCCCCAGGGAGTTAACTGTTCTGGGCTGATGGTATGCCATCACCCCAGCTCTCTGCATAAGAAAGTTTATGAAGAGACCAGGCAGTCTTTGAAGTCTTGCTTTTCCTAGTATCTCAACTGTACTATTGCATCACATAGGAAAGTTTGACTTGCAGTTTCCTGGACTTCCACTGAAGCTAAAAACAAAGTAATTTGTAGTCTAAATATGTTCTTTTTCAGGCTGAGCCTCTAGTTGTTGATCTTAAGGACCTCTTCCAACTAATATATAACATGAAGAAGAAGGAAGAAGAGGAAGACAAGAAAAAGGCAAGTAAAGTTACAGATGCTGCAGCAATTTGCATAAAATAAAGTTTGTTTTAGCTTTGGCTGGGCTTGTAGACCACTGTGAGACATGATACTACTGGCTGGCAGTTGTGCCAGCAATTTCATCACTAGATTTAGGAGGTAAGCTAACTAAAGCCTCTTGCTTTGGATAATCTACCTGATGTTTAGATACTAAAAGCTTTTTTTCTTCTTTAGAGTGAAGAAGCAAATAAGACTCAGGTAAGTCACTCTAACTCATCTTCACTTGATCAGGTATTCTGCTGATAGAACTGGCTCTGTCTTTCTTCATGGCTCTAGCATTATGGTGGAATCATGAGATGCCCAAATACACTGGAAATGGAGACAAATGTGTCTGCAAAACTCATAATAGGGATCTCCCATAGTTTTTCTTTGATAACATTTGCTTGTTCAAGCATGTAAGTTCAGTGCTTAAGGCAGCTTTTGTTATTCTTGACACTGACACTGTTGTCCATCTATTCCAGAATGGTAGCGAGACCCTATCTGCAGGTCAAGCTAACAAACTGAAACTGGTACGTTAAATTTTAGAGCTTTATCTTGATGCCATTAAAGTTCATAGCAGACTATCCCCATGTCATACAGGAAATGCAAGTTTTATAGATGTTCAGTAGATATGTGTAATACTTGGATTTGCTTTTGCAACAACTCTGACACCAATTCTTTCAATACTTTTGGCTTCAAGGGAGTTGACCAGATGGACTTGTTTGGGGATATGTCAACACCTCCTGATGTGAGCAGTCCCACAGTAAGTAGACTCCAGCTTTACTTATCTCACTTCTATTTTTGAGAGCAAACTTTGTCTGAGTAGTAAGATGTATTTTGTTCTGGTTTTACAGAAGCCTTTTCCTAGTCATAGCAATATATTAAAAACTTAGAGATATGATAGTGGGAACATATTAAATAGACTAGCTAATATTCTTATCCAACAGTATTCACTGAAGTCTGTGTGACAGAAATACTATTTACTCCTGTGTTGTTAGCTGTAGGCCTTATAAATATGTACTAGCAGAATATACCTGTGCTGTAGGAAAAAAATAGAAACTCAGTTAACAACCTTTAAAGTTGAAACTTATTTTTTAGATGAGTCAGTAAGTTCCAAGTGGACTTCTAGGTACTACAGATGTAAGCTAGGTCCATAAAACAGGGCCTAACTTCACAGAAGTATGCATTTACCTTGTAAAAACTCATTGACTTCAAAATTGTATTAGTTTGCTCTGGCACAAAAAGTTATAAGTAGTCATGCAACAATTGGTGTTGCAATTGATGTCAGCAGAGCTATTGACTAGGTCTTCTGCCACCTGCTTTGATGGATAGTGTGTTAACCTTCTCCACAGGCAGACTGCTTTCTAATCTTACTCCAAAGCCGAGACTGCAACTTGAAATCACTCTAAGGCAATGTGATTTCAGAATTGTTAAAACAAAGGACTAAAACCCAGGCTGTCACTGGAATCAAACATCCCTAGGTATAATTAGTACTAATGACTAAAACTTCTGTTAAATTAAGTTCACTTGAACTAAAGGGATCTTGAAACAGGTGCTTTCAACAATGGATTTTTTGAACTGAGTAGCTGAGATATGATTATAGCTACCAGGCTTATAAAATGGTACCTTAGTGTGACTTCAGCATGACATTGAATACACATTAGTATGATGTGCTGGATACCAGAATTGTCCTATAAATTTTCCTTTAAGCTTGTGTACTTTGCAGTAGGTGATACAGAAAACTAACTTTCTTTTCTTTCTGAACAAATAGGAAACTAAAGAGATTCTCTTAGTGGATCTTAACTCAGAAATTGAGACCAAACAGACTTTTACAAAAGAGGATCTCTTCTTGAATGGCATCACACCTTCCCTTCCACAACCAAAGCCACGGCCACCCTTCTTGCCAGAAAGTTCTTTCTCTACCAATCTCAACTTCTTTCCCACACCTAATCCAGATCCTTTCAGTGATGATCCTTTTGCACAGCCAGACAAATCCACACCACCTTCATTTGATTCTCTAAAATCTGCTGATCAGAAGAAGGAAAATCTGAGTACCTTGACATCGGTGGGTAATGGTGCTTCAAATGGTGATGTTGACTACTTTGGTAAGCAGTTTGACCAGATATCTAATAGAGTTGGCAAACGAGAAGCACTAACAAGCCAGTGGCCATTTGACAGTAAGCCACCCACAGCAAGAACTCCAAATGGGGTACCAGAGAGAGAACAGAATGGCTTTCTTAAAGCCCCATCAAACCTCTTTGTGGAAGATCCTTCCAAAGGAGTAACTCTGCAAAATGGAGTAAAGCTGGATTCTGAAAGCAATATCCAGCTCTTGTCACATGAATCTATAACAATTAGCCCACCACCACAAAGTAACAAGCCAGGAAGAGGAAGGAGGTCTGTCAAGGTGAACAATGTTCAAGTAATTAATGGTGATATGCATGCTCTTACTTAGAGAAGCTGGGTGAAGGAAGCTTTTCTTTCTTCATACTGTGTAAATGACTAAAGAGTTTCACAGTGTTTCTCTTCCACCTGCCATGCTTACTCTAACCTCTCTGCAGCAGTGGTAAATCCTAACTCTCATGAATGCTCTACAGTAGCTATGATTACTAAACGTGTTCTTTTCCTTAATGCTGCCGTACTTCTGTAAAGGTCTGGTAAGTATACTGCTGAAATATTGATGCCAGGTACAATGCCAATAGCTGTTACGATAGCTATGATAGAAACACACAGCCTGTGGCTTCTTAACAATGAGGTACCAATAGTAGTTTACAGAAGTCGATGTGGCTTCACAGTGCCTGCCAAATTTCCTAGTCGCACACAGGGTGTGTCTGGGTTAATCTCTTGCAGCCAAACGATACAGAACTCTGTTGATGACCTTGACATAACTTCAGAGGTCATTATAGTCTGGGCAGGAATATTTGTATGTGAGGAGAAGAGGATTCTCGTTATGGTAACAAGAAATTCAGTTACTCTGTCTTATTCTTCTGCTGTTGACCTGGAACTACTATATATTATATAGAATGCCAAACTTATCAGTAGGCATAAACTGGTGAAGTTTGAATCACTGATACCGAGTACCTTTAAAATACGGCAAAGCTTCATGCTCTGCTGTAGCTAAAATAACAGCTTGCTGTAGCTAAAATAACAGTCTTCAGATTAAGACTTCTTAATCATGTTAGTTTATATTCTGCCATGCCATTTCACAACAACTTTTTTTCTTTCTAGACTGCATCAAATGACTTGTTTAGCTCGGACTTTTTTGCACCAACTACAGAGAGCCTTGGCTTAAACTCATCAGTACAGACAGGACCAGTGCAAACTAATCGAGTGGACCTCTTCAAAACAAGCCCTGCCACAGCCCCTCCATTGGCTGGCCTAGGTTAGTTCACATCAAATGTCTTAGACTGGAATAAGAGCTTGAATTTAAACCCAGCACAGATGTTCTAATTACCTTTTATTTCATATGCAGTGCTTAATCCATGTGCTGTCATAAACTATTAAATTCTGTGAATTAGGGACCTGAATTCTGCATCTTCAACTAGAACAGGACCTTTTGCTTAAACTTTGACAACAGCTCCAGGTTGTTGCAGGATGCTAATGTGTGTATCACAGCTTGAGATGCTAAAGTACTATTGCTGGAGGATCTTAGTAAATACTTACACAGAAGTAACTATCAACCACAATTCTGTTCTTTAAGGACTGATATGAAGTAAAGGAAAAAAATACTAACCCTTTTCTCACCAGCTCCCTTACCCCAGTGGCATTATATTAATGGTAAATCAACAGATTTTTACAAACAGCACAGGAAGAATGCCTTTCTGGTATCAACAGTGGAATTGGTACACTCATTCTTGATTTTTGAATCACTGAAGCACTGTGTAACAACCGTATTCCCCACAGGTGGCTTGCCATCACCATGGAATATGGAGATGCCTGCCTTCACCCAGGCCACATCTGTCTTTCCTGGGTCTATGATGCCTACCCAGTCTCCAGGATTTACTCAACAACTTACTTTTGGCTCTCAAGCAGTGCCAAGCTGGAGCCAGCCTGGATCTTTTGGTCCAACAGCATCTCAGTCCTCTGGCCTCTGGGTACAGCCAGCACAAGTTCCATCTGCTCCATGGGTACAGCCATCCAGTGCTGTAAATCCCTTCCAGAGTAGTGTGTTTGCACCTTCAACACTACCTGCTCAGACACAGTCTGTAATGCCCTCTGTGTCAACAACAAGCCCACCTCAGCCACCACCTAGAACTGCACCTCAGAAGGAGTTATCCAAGAAAGAGAGTGATGCTTTTATTGCTCTGGATCCACTTGGTGATAGAGAGATGAAGGACGTCAAAGAAATGTTCAAAGATTTCCAGCTGACAAAGCCACCTGCAGTACCAGCAAGAAGAGGAGAGCAGCAAAGTTTTTCAGGTGCCTCCGGAGCTTTCAGCAATTGCTTTATTAATAAAGTACCTAGATAGTACAGGTCACAGTGACAGTTAGCAAGCTGTCCATGAATGGTAAAATCTTTATTGTATTTGAATAGCTACTCAGGTAACATGATGGCTGATCATGTCTTGTCTCACAACTATGATTATACTGATTGTTTTATTTACTTTAAAGTTCTTAAAAAGAGGATTGAAGGACCTTTTCTCTTAATAGCATTACACAGACCATTGTTAGTGGCCAAACTGATGCATCTAGTGTCTAGGCTGGACTGAGGTAGACCAGGTCTGTGCAGTGTTAGAAGGCCCAGATAGCTTATGTGTATTGATGAATAGGCAGGAGATAAAACTGAGGTCATACAAAGCAACTTGCATGCTTTTTTCAATTTTTTTAATCTATTTTTGTTTGTTTGTTTGTTTTGGTTTGTTGTTTTGTTTGTTTTTAAACATCTAATTGGATGAGTTTAAGGTCAGTGTGCTGATAGGACTTAGTACACGTAAAAGCTGTTTAGTGATATAGCAGTATGTCTCCTCCTCCTAGAACCACTGAAGCCTGTTCCCAGACAAAGTGCACTACCAATTGATGGCCTGTTTGAAAGTCAGCCTAAACCAGACCTTTTCAATGTCTCCTCTGTAAGTAACAGATGTTTTCTCTATGCCCATTACTGCACCCCACCAACAGAAATATTTGTGATATTTGTGCAGTGGCTTTAGAGGCCATGGAATAAAACTTCTTGCATACCTGATATAACAAAAAAAAAACCTTCTCCAAAGAAGGCTAATGAAGCTTTATTCCATTTAGCTAAAGTCCATAACCAGTGCCTCAAGCTGTGAAGCCCCTCTGCAACTTTGTTTCTATATGGGGGAGTTTCGACAAAGGACTGTAAAGTAATGGAGGTGAAGTGGAAGACTTCTACAGCTATGCTGACTTCTATGGAGAGCAGACAGTGTTGACTGTGCAGTGTTTGCTGAACAAATGGGAGGATCCCATGTCCAGTATCCTCTTGGGGAAGGAAGTGGCCTATCCACTTCACTCCATTTGGTACATGACACTTGGTGTCCCTGATGGAAAAACCTGGATCACCTCCAGAATGCTGACTTCAAACATCTGACATTTGGCTAATCAGATTTCAACATGAATACACTAACTCAGTTCCACATGGCTTTTCTAAAGGATACCTTAACCCAAACTAATGTGTACTAACATAGCTTTAGATCTCCTTAAGTTCCTTAAAGCAAGGCATCTAATACCTGCTTAGCCAGTGCTCTTCAGTATTCTTTCCAGAAGGAGTTTGGAATCAAAACCAGCTGAAATAACCATGAAGAATAAAATCTGAAAAACCTTTAATGACTAATAATTTATTACTTTTCTTGGCAGGAATCTCAGAAGCAACATTCTGGCCCATTTGGTGGTCCTTCTGGCAACCCTTTTGCATAGACCAGGTAATATTTATTCTATTTAGGCAAACTACTTCAACTTTAAATTCTTTTCAACTAGCTCTTTGCCAGAGTTTTCATGAGTCAGCTACACTGGCTTAACTTTATTGCTCCTCTGAAGTATTGCTTGCTGTACTCTAGAAGCATTCTTCTAAGGACCTCTGCTTAGAGTTGTACATGCTGTCTGCCTAGGTCTAACTAGTGTCACTTTCTTAACAATAAAGATCCTGTTTCTCCATGGTCTTAAATCTCAAAGTCATAATAGATGTCTATTTCCTTTCCTTGAGGAAAGTTAATGAGTATGCCAAGTCTGTGGGGCATATTTACAGGAGAGTGTTAGCAGAAAGCCCAATGCAGCTCTCTGAAGTGTAGTATCTGAAGTTTTATTGGATTATAACCTGGGTGAATTAAAGTGATAACAAGCTAAGAGCTGTTATGTCATGGGAAACAAATTAACTCATGCTCTCTTGTCACTGACTAAAGAGCATGAATTGTCAGATGTGTGGCAGAGGAAAGATTTGCTAATTTAAATCATGGCATCAGTAAGGTTAGAAAACATCTCTAAGATAATCTAGTCTAAATGTCAGCCCACTGTACTACATCCCTAAGTGCCATATATACACGTTCCTCAAATCTTCCAATGAAGTACTGTCCGTCTTTTAACAGAAGACTGCTATTGCTTTAAATTTGCCCTTAGTATCTATAAGCTAGTTTAAACTATGAAGCTATAACTTCAAGTCATTCTAACCTTAAATTCTTTTCAGTATACTAGGCATAAACAGGAAAGGAGAAATGGAATAACTGGACCTCTTTTCAACATCCAATTTCTACTTTTTTCATTTTTGTCTGCCACTCTTGCTGTCGTTCCATGATGTGTCATCTAAAACATGTCCAGGTGGATTGAAGCATAAACACTGAAGAACATGCTGTGAAGACAGTAATTCAGGGCGAATGGAAACTTACACTCAACCTTGAAGACCCAAAATCAAATTGGTGGATGTTAATTTTACTTTAGGCTTTGCAGTCGTTTGTGGAAGAGCTTAGCAACACTAAGTCACGTGTTTTATACAATGCAGTCACCTCAATTTCTCTTTATTGTAGCACTTACTGTCCTGAAACATGGGAATTGAATGTACCTAGGGAAGAAATGCTGCCTTAACATAAGGGAATTGAATTAGTGGCTGCTCCACACTTTAAACAACTAGGTCAGTTGATGTATGTTTAGACAATATCAGCCAGTTGTAAAGTTATGTGGATATTACATGCTTCTAAATGATGAATGAACATATGACTTGGTCTCTAAGCCATAAAGATTGTATGAAACTGGGGGTTGGGGGGAGGGGGAACATATCCTATACACTTGTTCCATTAACTAATGGTAAAAGTAGCATTCTGCCATAAACATATAATAAAGGGACTAACTGTAGGGTCTTCAACAGAGCTGCTGGGGTCCTGAGCAATAGGGGTCTACTGCAGGATCAGATAAGCTGAAACATTTCTTGAAGGACATTGAGGTATTCATGGACACTAACTGTTGTACTGGTGCTAATATAGCTATTTGAGGGAGGGAAATCTATGAAGATTACCTTTCTTTATCAAGGTGGCTTGGCAGACAGATGGAACAAGCAGATAGGTCAGACATGATGTAGTACAACATTATTCCAGTGTGTTAGAAAGTAAAAAGACAATCATTGCTTTACTCTATGCCTTGATTCCTTGTGAACAGATATACCATCTCTGTGTCATTAATGTGAGGCATAATCTCTTAAACAGTGCCTTTCCAAAAAAAAAAAAAAAAAAAAAAAAAAAACCTCTTTACTAACAGACCTTTAAATCAGAAATCAGTCTGATGTTACAACTAGTTGTAACACTTTGTCAATGGGGATAGCTGATATCTGAGTGGTTGTTTTTTGTGGTTTTTTTTTTTTTCTGTTAATACTAAGTATAAACTTGAAATAGTATAAATCAAATGCCTAAGCAGTTGCTGAACTGGAGATCTAAGAAAATCAACTTGAAGACAGCCTTAGTACTCAATTCAGCAGGTCATGCAATTATATAAACCTTTCTTGCACTTTCTGTAATGCAAAAAAAGCTATGAATTTAAATATTTGTCTCAAACTGGAAATGTAGAAACTTCTGGATATTACACTGCTTTATAAAACTGTAGTATCTCAAGTGATGTTACCTAATGACATTAAAAACAAGCAACTCTCATAGCAAAGAAACATCTGTGTGGCTGTTGGTTTTATCCTTATAACTCAGTCTTTTGATAAAATTGATTCTATGATTTTTGGTGCTGGCTAAGAATTGTTTGTTTCACAGGTTCCTAACATAGCTGTATGACAGCATTCTCTTAAGTCTTTCTGTAGCATATTGTGTCTCAGGCCTGTTCATGAATTGCTCCTCATTAAATTCTCAGCTGACTTAAGTGTTTCCTGCTAGTAATGTGGATAGCCAACAAGAATAAATAAATGGGAAATTTTCTGTCTTAGGTGGCTGTCAGCCTTAATTTTTTTCTGAATAATTTAGAATAAGTTCTTGCTTACTTAAATCCGTTGTTACTGGCATTGATTAGTAGCTTGAAAAATGCTTATTTGGAAGGAAGTTTATTTTTCATTTCCATATTGAAGTATAGGCATTCAAAGAATCACTTTTGGCTGCAAGGAGATGTGATTTAGTATCTGGAGATACTATCTAATCTAAACCTTAAAAAATTCTGTTCTTTAGTTTAGGGCTACTCTTTTAAATACACTATACATTTGAAATCAGCAAATAATCATTTAGAAGCTTTTCAGGCTAAAATTAATAGCCCTATCATGCTGGGGCTTGACAAAAGCTGACAAGATCAATAAATTATAAAATAGCTTGGGTTGTAAGGGACCTGTTGTGGGTAGGGTTGCCATCCACTAGATCAGGCTGCCCAGGGCCTCATGCAGCTTGGTCTTAAGCACCTCTGGGGATGAGGCATCCATTGCTCTCTGGACAGCCTGTTTCAGTGCCTCACCACCCTCTGTAAAGGAGTTACAGAGTTACAGGAGTTCTTAAAAAAGAATTTTCACCTAACATAAATCTCATTTATTTTAGATTTAAAGCCATTCTCCCTTTTACTGTCACTGTTGGACCATGTAAAAAGTTGGTTTCCTTTCTGTTTATAAGCTCCCTTTAAGTACTGGAAGGCTGAAAAGAGTTATGCCTGTAGCCTTCTCTTCTCCAGACTGAACAAGACCAGCTCCCTCTGCATTTATTCATAGGAGAAATGCTCTGGCCTTCTGAGGATCCTTGAGGCCTCCTCTGAACCTGCTCCAAAAACTTCACATGTTGTTGATCACTGACTGCTGTTAGAAGGACCTCTTAGAGACTGGCTGAAGATGCTTGTTGGTTGGCTAACTGAGCTTAAATAGCTATTTATTCTGACTTACTTTCTGTCTTAAAGAACAGTCATCTGTGTTGGTGTATATATAGCACTAGCTGAAGCTAATGAAGAAACTACAATATTACAAGCATCTGTGTCTCATATTCTTGCTCAACAGATGAGTTTTATGCAAATGGGACTCATCAGATTGGATTATTGCTGCATAAAATCAAGTGTTGGACAGGAAAAAAAATGACAACAATGAAAAACTCTGCCTTATTCCACCCCTCCAAAAAAAAAAAATATAAAAGGGGAACAAAAATAGAAGTAAATTTCTCAATTGTGCATCATAATGTAGAATATTCTTAGAACAGATTATAAAGTTTGAGTTCAAATACTTAAGTAATATTTAACTGCTAAACAGCAGGTTATTTTGAGTTATTTCTGTCTTGGGGTTGTGCACAAGACATGGTGTCTTAAATTCTTAGATCTGGGTTACAACAAATTTCTGAATAAGAATGATCTTCTGGAGAGCTGGCTTGGAGTTGGGCTTTGGTGATAGAGACTTGAAAAGGCTTTGAAACAAAAGAAGTATTGCTCTTCTCTATTAGTAGGAAGAGAAGAAGGAATGTCAGTACTTTATTCTTCCGGTGTTCCACATGAGGATCACAAAGATGTTAAAAGTATCATCCTCAGCCAAGGATCAGTTTACTGTAGGCCCTAGCTTAGGGTCAACAGGCTTCTGGGGAAAGAGTAATTTAGGGCAATAGGTAGGGTAGTGGGACTGTGTGATATAGGCAGCACTGCAGCAGCTGCAGTGTTTACTACTGGAAGTGTTTACTACTAGTATATTTGTTTACACTAGTATAGTGACAGTGGAAATTCTGAGGCATCAGAGGCAGGTAAGAGAGTAAAACAGGTTGTCAAACAACCCTGCAATTACTGAGCTATTGAAAATTCAATGGTTAGAAACATACATATGTCGATTCAGTATCTCAGTAACAGCTTACTTCATATGTAACCTGAACATATAATAAATAGTACTTGAAAGTTGAAGAGACTGGTGTATCTTCCTTGTCCAAAATGCAGCTTTCTCAGGTTTTTGGAATCAGGTTACATTTGTTTTGTCTCCTGCTATGTTTATACAAGGAAAGGGCATCATTACAATAGAGGGCAATGCACTGTATGCAACAGAAGCTCCATCACACTGAGAAGTGCTTGTCTGCTGATTGGGTGGGTGCAGGAGTCCCACTGTAGTACAGAGGCAGCAGCATTTACTTGGAAAGGTGCAGAGGGAGAGCTACCTTGGAGTGGATGGATACTCAGAATGAAAGGCCAAAACTGAAGTAAATTACAAAGAGTAACCCAGGCAAGCTAGGCTTCAGTATTTCATCATTCTTCTGCTGTGCAGCATTGCTACCTGTGAAGATACAGTCACCCAAAATTATTGGCCTTGGTTTTCAAAATGGATGTCATCCTACAGTGCTTTGGTATGTACAGTCTAAGTGTCAAGAGACACATTTTTCTATAACATGATAGCTTTTCACTTACTGAGAGTCAGGAGTTTCATAGTGTGTGAAGTTGGGCACTAAAATGAAGAGTCGCACTGGAAATTATAGGTCTTCATCTGAAACCAAAAACTGGCAAAGCGTTACACTCAGCAAGGTATGAATAGTTAGAGACCTAAGCGCTTGTTTGCTTTTTCCAGCTGTACATTAGCCTTCTAGCAAATAACATGTTTATTCATGAGCTTTCTTTTAACTCAGGAAAACATTTAGACATTTGTTTAGGCTTAACGACAATTCCACAAGCTTAATACGCTCAGAAATTAGAAAGTCATACTGAAGCATTATGCCAATTTGAGATGTGCTGGTATGCCTTCGCTTCAAGTATGAAGGTCATGGTCACAATCTGAAAAGGGGAAAAAACTGTCTTAATAAATTTTTGAGGTTTTTTCTCCTGGTAATTTTAAACCAGCAAAGAAAAGTTAGGCAGTTAATCTGAGTAACAAGTACTTCTATGAAAGAGGCGGAAAACAGCTAGAAAATGCTTCCAAAATATTGATCTACAATTTAAATACAAACTCAATGTGATTTTAGTATGCTGCTCAGGGCTATACTGGCATGTAGGTTTTTTTGACAGCTCTTCAGAAAAAGCTTTTCTCAGGGGGATGAGAGTACAAAAGGCTGTATCTCCAACAGGAGAAAGATGAGCAGCTGGAACGCATCGTTGCACTGTAACCCCTGCATCTAGAAGAAGGGTAAGCTGTAACCGAATGTCTCCATACCAAAGCAACAATCAAAAAAGCGTTATCAGTTTATGGGAAAATATCGAATTGCAGCTTCTAAAATAGCAGGTTTGTGATTCGATGAAACCCGTAATCATTTCAGACCTGAAGCCATAATAATAAGGGAAGACTGTGTCCAGATGTGCAGAGCTAGTCAAGTACTCCCACTGAAAATTTCTGTGGAAAGATTTTTATGGCCATGTGGATATTCCTATTAAGAACACTACTTTTTCTTCTTTTAAACATTAAAGAAGCAGTCTTTTCAATTAGAATAGATTTTTCTTTTCTTAGGGGCCTCTTTTAAGAGTAAAAAAAAAAAAAAAAAAAAAAAAAAAAAAGACTTGAAAGTAGATAAAATATTTACGATGTATTTCCTCCCAGGATTCAAAATACTGGAAATAATGACATAAATAAATAGATAAAGTAATCATCTCTACATAGTTGCTAAGGTATATATTCTTTTTACAACATAAGCTGTCCCAGTGGACTTTCAACCAATAATTTCACTGAAGATGCTTAATTTTGAAAAGTTATACGTTCAGCTGAAAATTCCTTAGTTCTGGAAGTTCTCTTTTCTCTCTAAGAATATTAGAACTTTTATTAATATTTCAAATTTCATTCCAGAAGTGTTGAAGGTTTCAGACAGTTTGGCAGAAAAATGTGACTGGTAGACAAGAAGCTGAACACGAGCCAGCACTTGCAGTCCAGAAGGCCAACTGTGTTCTGGGCTGCACTGAAAGAGGGGTGGCCAGGAGGGAGAGGGAAGTGATTGTCCCCCTCTACTCAGCTCTTGTGAGACCCCATCTGCAGTACTGCATCCACGTCTGGGGCTCCCAGTACAGGAAAGGCACAGAGCTTTTGGAACGAGTCCCGAGGAGGGCCATTAAGATTATCAGAGGGCTGGAGCACCTTTCCTGTGAGGAAAGGTTGAGGGAACTGGGCTTGTCTAGCTTGAACAAGAGTAGGCTCTAGGAAGACATCATTGTGGCCTTCCTGTATTTGAAACAGATACAAACTGGAGAGAGAACAGCTTTTTACGTAGGTTGATAGTGATAAGACAAGGGGGAATGGTTTAAAACTAAGACAGGGGAGGTTTAGGTTTGATATTAGGAGGAAGTTTTTCACACAGAGGGTGGTGAGGCACTAGAACAGGTTGCCCAAGGAGGCTGTGGATGCCCCATCCCTGGAGGCATTCAAGGCCAGGCTGGATGTGGCTCTGGACAGCCTGATCTCGTGGTTGCCAACCCTTGTATGCAGGGTGTTGAAATTAGATGATCTTTGTGGTCCTTTTCAACCCAGGCCATTCTATGATACGATATGTAGAGCTGTGAAATTGACCATGTTCATCTCACAGAACCAGAACCAGACTGACTTTCAACGTAAATCTGTTAGATTTGTTTTTATTCCATAGTGAGTTGTGTTATAATTCAGCAAAGGATGCTTTACAGTTCTATGAAGAAGTTCCCCCAGTTTCTATTTAAGTCAAACTGAATATACAAAAAAGGGCATATGTTTTAGTGATTTTCTACTAGGGAGTGGTTTAATGCTAGAGATTAAATATCCAGTATGTAGATGTGTGGGTTGCAAACCCAAAACCAAAACATGCAAAATGCTTAAGAGAAGGGTAATTCCTATGATCTCTCATTATAACTTTGGTCAGATTTATATTCTTTTCCTGTTTTTTTCATTCAGTGTTTTTTTAACTATCCATAATAGGAGTGTTCTTTCTTCTAGCATACATTTTCTACCTCGTACACAAGAACTGTTTTATGAAAAATCACTGACAAATATACAGGACTGAAGGAAAATTAATGAAATGGATGTGGAGGCTTAGTGTCTAAAGTGATAAGATACGTTTCATCTGGGAACAAGGAAGGTTCTAGATTCAAAGATCTGAATTTGTAAAGTAATACAGGCATGGTATACGAATTAATGTAATTTTCAAGAAATATCACAAAAATGAAGTAGCGTAAATTAATGGTAATACCGCTAACCAAAGCAGAAAAGGAGAGATGATAGATGAATTTATAGTCACTGTTGACTGTCTTTTTTTCAACTACTGAAAAGTCCAGATATAGAATGAAAAACTAGAAAGAATGTATTTAATTATTAGTTCACAGCCATTGCATGACACCTACAGGTGAGTTAATTAATATCAATATGTTGCTTTATTATGATGGACTAACTACCTCAAATCTTTAAAAAACAATTGTACAACAAAATTGTGTACCTGACCTTGGTACAATTATTTTTTCACTCTTACTTAGAATACCAATTATTATAGTTCATATCCTCCAAACAGCAGTAATTTAAATAAATCAGAAATAATTATCTCTTGATTTCTTGATATTGAATTAATATTTTCCTGTGTTCTCCTAAAACACAATTAAAACAACAATCTATTAATGAAAAAGAATATAGAAACAATTAGAAGACATAATAACATTTTGTAATAGAGAGCAGTTCTCACACAAGTTACTTTTCTTAGCTATCTCAGTAAACTAAAAATTAAACTTAGCAATATGGCTTTTTTTTTTTTTCATTTGAAGAAAAGAGCGAAAATTGCTCATTAAGTAATGAAAGAATACAAAGGGAAAGATCTCAGTGAAGAATATCTGGGAGTATCATTTAAGGCCTAACTGGAAGAAAAAGAAAGATTTATTTTTATATTAGGTTGATGCATGAAGTGACAATTTGTGTGTAACAAAGATGATGACTGTTGAGATTTTTCTAATGAACTGTAAATTTGTACCACAGTTGCCATGCCATAATGATCACATTGACAGGCAGGAAGTTGGCAGGAAGGGGAAGAGTATGTAATGAACAAAAGCATAGTTTTGGGCACTGTGAAGACTCTAAAACTGTCTCAAAAGGCAAGAAAAAACAGAAAATACAGGCATTCCCGGAAGTGGAATCACGTTCTAATTTGTGTACTGAAATGCAACATAGCTTTTGGAAGAACACTGACAACTGTTTTATGTTGTGTACTTAAAGATGATAAATATCCAGACAGTGAATTCTAAGTAAATCAAGCATTATGCTAATATACAGAGTCATATATAGATATGATATGAATATTCTTACAGTTATTATTTAGATGTTATTGTTATTATTGTTGTTGTTGTTGTTATTACTATTATTAAGTAACATTTCATAAGGAATCGATCATTCCCAATTACTTTACTTACACACTGCCTGCAGCTTTTGTTTTTCAGAATTACATTCTTCACTTCCCCAGAAAGTGAAGAAAACATAGTGTACTACAGTACCACCTTGTGTTGAGAGGAAAAGGGTGCAGCCTGCATTTCACTGTGGAACAGCATGACTGCCCAACAGTCATCCGTTGTAGCAAGGAGAAATAAGCTTTATAGGCATTTTTAGGAGCAGGGATTTTTTTAATTATTTCTATTCTAATAAATTACTGAAGGTTTTCATGAGACATGTGTGGAAGTTTATTAGTGATGCTGGCAACTTGCATAACTTGAAACCCATTTTCCACACTCAGCTAGATACAGGGACATGTATTGGCCATAAATATTGTGATCCTTGGAAATACTGAAAACTTTATAGATAGAATATGATACAACATGATAGAAAGGCAGGACAAATAAACAAAATGCAATATGGAATCTCCAAAGAAGTAATTGCTTCTATAAGTATCTGCTGAACATTGGTATATAGGTATAGAGAACTACACCCCATGTGGTCACTTTTGGGGGTTTGAGATGGTTGAGATTTCCTCTCCTGCAGAGAATTCTACTACTTCTCCAAGTCACTCCCTGAGAGAAGAGACAAAACTGGGAGTAGCTGTGTATTCCTTATATGTGGATTTTGTGCACTCTTGATACCAATCCCATCAGCAAACAAAATACTATGAGTTCTGGGAAAAAATAAACAAATAAATCAAGGCTAAAAGTAGCTGTTGATATGTTCTTTTTGAATCTACATGAATCACCTTATGTTTGTAAATATTTAGCAGATTTTTTCTACTTTTTTTTCAAACTTTATTCAAGTGCTTTCACTGAATTCAGTCTTAGGTTAATTTATTTCCAATCACATGTGTTCTTAGATATTCAAATTGAGATATTTTAAGTCTAATTTTTATAGGCTGGCTGTCCAGAAGTTTTGGGGGGGGGGGGAAGTAAAAATTAAAGATTTTTAATGGTTGCCCTCACACTGCAGAAACTCAGAGCACCAGAGATACTTCTGAAATCATATTCTCATTTTCACACAGCTGGTGTGCCCATCTGTGAGACATGGCATGTCCAGACAGCTATGAGGAGGACGCAGTCTGTGAGCAACCTGGGAGCTCTCACATCAGGACGTGTAAGGTAGTGTGACCAAACAAGGGAATACACAAATCATCAAAGAAAAGTGTAGCAAAAACAAGGTTTTTGTTGGATTTTGTGTTTGTTGCCTTCTCAACATCTGGTTCCCTGCTCTGTGGCCCATACACTGGCTCTCCACAATTTGGGGATCTTGAGATCATGCTGTACACGCTGCCTGAATGCAGAGCACGAATGATGCCCTCGGGAACCAGGCAAAGGAGTGCAAGGCAGCTTATGTATGGGCCCAGCATTTGCCAGGTCTGATTACAAGCTCAGAATATCAAAATTCAGGGCTTTTTTTTCCTCAGTTTGTGGAGAAATCTAAAGAAGAATCAAGAAAGTTGCATTTCTTCCATCCATGAAAAATAAAAGTCACAGAATCACAGAATTGTAGGGGTTGGAAGGGACCTCTAGAAATCATTATCTAGTCTAGCCCCCCCCTGCAAAGCAGGCACCCTAGACCATGTTACGCAGGTAAGCACCCAGGCAGGTCTTGAACATCTCCAGAGAAGGAGACTCCACCACCTCCCTGGGCAGCCTTCTTGCTCATATTTGTGTGGAACTTCCCACGCTTTAGTTTGAGGCCATTTCCCCTCATTGTCACACACCACTGAAAAGATTCTGGCCTTGTTCCTTTGCCTCCCGCACCTTAGATATTTATAGACATTGATAAGATCCCCTCTGACTTCTTTTCTCAAGGCTGAACAGACCCAGGTTGCTCAGCCTTTTCTCATAATAGAGGTGCTCCAGGCCCTTTATCATCTTTGTGGCCCTCCGCTGGACTCTTTCCAGGAGAAATCATTTTGTTTACTGTCTACCTAACACCAATACTGCTCACTGAAGCATGTTCCTTAGTACTGGTATCTACAGGTTTCTTGGTTTCTTGAAAATCTACAGAGGCAGTGACTTAACAGCCTCCATGGACAGCCTGTTCCAGTGCCTGACCACTCTTTCAGGGAAGAAATTGTTTGTAATATCCAACCTGAAAGTCCCTGCACAACATGAGGCTATTCCTTCTCATCCTATTGCTGTTACTTGGAAAAAGAGGCCAACTACCAACTCATCACAACCTCCTTTCAAGTAGTTGTATATGTCAATAAGGTCTCCCCTGAGCCTCCTCTAGACTAATCCCTGTTCCCTCAGCTACTCCACATACAGCATGTGCTCCAGTCCTCTCAGCACCTTCAATGAACACTGAAAACTTTCAAGGAGAAAAATCAAACACCTTGCTAAAGTTTAGAATTTTTTTTTGGTCAAAATATATTTTGCCTCATCCCTGGGGACTTTCAAGGCCAGTGTGGATCAGTCCCTGGGCAGCCTAATCTAGCTGTGTGTGCCCCTGTTCACTGCAGGAGAGATGGACTAGATGCCCTTTGAAGGTCCTTCCAATTCTAAGTACTCTATGATTCTGTGATTCTATGATTCTATGATTCTATGATTCTGTGATCCAGATCAGTGAGGTTTAGGCCTATATGACCTTTCTTCCTTCACTTTTTGTATGTAGAAATTCTGTAACAGTATTGAGCTTTAATATACTGCTGGACAAGAAAAGCTCTATTTTTCTGATGTTATCAGCCATGAAGAGATGAAGAATCAAAAGTCAGTGCACAAAAATACAGTTCAGCTTATTAGAGGAAGAAAATGACTATGATTTAAAACATTCAGGAAAATCTGAGCCACAAGGAGAAGTGCATTTGGTAGGTAATGAAGCCTGAATACGCAAAAACTTGGGAACCTTGAGAATGAAAAACAAAAACCAAAGTATTTTTTCTTTTATAATTCAGCCAAAGATTAGACAAAACATTATGTTATAGACATGTTCTCAGAGATCATAAATTGAATGAATGCTAATTCACTGTCATTTGTCCTTCATAGTGCAGTGTATCACAAACAAATGCTGTTAAAAATTCTGTTAGGTCTCTGATAATAAGGAAAACAAGGATTTTGCTGATAACTTTTCCTGTGAAGGCTGCATAGACCACATACACTTTCAAAAAAGGAAGTGAACAGTGAAGGACAAAGAGCGTTTTTGACTCTCTCCAGTACAGTACATACTCTTTAGTAGAACTGTAAAGACAGAGAGGCTGAAACCATGGTAAGCTCTATTCATTTTCTGTTTATTATATGAATGCATAATATTTAGTATTAAAACTATATGGGATGCAACTGTAAAACTTTAAACATATTTCTTATAATTTTCAATTCAGTTTCTTGCAGCTCACTTCCTGCTTTTGAGGGAATGAAGAAACTTTAGTTTTTTCTGTTTCTTCACCATATGAACCAGTTTGTGTGTGTGTCTTACAGATTCTGAAATTCAAAAGTAAGGAAGAGACAATTGTTTCTTTCAAGACTAAGCTGAAAATTAAGTTTGTAGATCAAGAGGAATTCTGCAGACAGGTGCCAATATGATACCAAGCCAGAAATGAGAGTAAAGCTCTTTAACAATTTTTCCAGGAAGACATTGTACTTTCCTCATTCAGAAGAACTTTGAAGCTAAAAACAAACAAGATTTGTGCTTCTAGGTGTAAATTTGCAGTACAGACATATTTCTTTTAACTAATATCTGTTCTTTTCGCATAAAAAGATTATTTAAAATTCAAAAATCTACATACTTGCAGATGTTTTTCTAAGTATTTATTAGTAAATTGAATCAACAATTTCAAGTCAAATGGTTTTAAAGATGTTAAAAGTTGTATAGTCTGAATAGCTTTTTACACCACCTTTTCCTCAGGAAATATTTTAGAACTCTTGGAGTATCTTGTATACTTTTGTCGTGGTAAATATGTTCATGCAAAGCTATCTCTAAAGAGCTTTTCTTTATTTGAATCTGCTTATCTGTTTTAAGAGGAAAAAGGACGTTTATAAAACCTAGAGAGGATCCCAAGCCATAGAATTTAGTATCTTCATGGGGAAAAAGGTCTAATGTCCATCACAAGTAGGACAAGAAGAATGACAGTGTGAAACAGGATTGAATGCAGAACACAGTTTACATTTAACAGTGTTTCGCAAAGCTTGGAGGGTTTGGGCAGAGGCTGTCTCTGTTTTACACAAAGATTGAGTTCTTCCTGAATCTGAAGAAATGGCCTCAAAAGTGTTTCAGCAATAGTTTGGATATTTGAAATATAAAATAGACATTTCTTATTTCTTTATTTCTGTTGTAATGAATCCCAGTGTGTAGGAACAAGTGAGAAACAAAAAAAAAAAAAACTGAACAAACAAAAACCATTGTGCTTGTATGTGCAAAAAAGTCAACTCACATTACTTGATTTACTCACATATATATGATTGGGATTCAAAAAAGCACAACAGCTCTAACAAATTAGCATCTTACTGTGCTTTTGCATGCTGAGTTCCTGTTGTTGCAGAGATTCTTTAACTCAAGCTTCCCATTCAGCATTCTCATGTACACATGGAGCCTTTGTGTCTGCAGAACTCTACATTGCAATTTGCAAGGCAAATTATAATACAGTTATTCTATTGGCACAACTCAAATGTATAGCTGCTTTTGTAAAAAGCTTGTTTACAAGGAGCATGTAAATATGTAAATACATTGAACACAAGGTTTCTGCTGTTGCGAAATGCAGTTTGAAGTTAAGCAACAATAACAGTTCTACATTTTCTTCAAATTCTTTTTAAGTTTCAGATTAGTTTATCTGGATCGAAATATGACTGGCAGTTCAAAGAAATGCAAACTATGTACTTATATTCTTATTAGATTTCCCCAGCAGTATTATATACTCTTTAGGAAAAGGAGTGTTTTTATCTCTGCATCACAGGCAACCCAGAAGCATTGCTAAGGAAGCAAATACCAATATTTGATGCTGCGGGGGTGGAAATCTGTATTATAGCAACATAGGTTAGCTGAAAAGAAAAAAGAAGTAGTTTAAAAAAAAAAAAAGTGGAGAGCAAAATAATTGAAAAGTTTAGAGTGAGGGATAATGAGGGAAAGTGCATTTTCTGACAGTTTTACACAAGGCAGAGATCGAATTGGTTGAGATAACAAATTTATGCCTACAAAAATGTCAATGAACTGAGACTGGCATAATCTGGCTGAGGCCGACTCTGCTTTAAATGCAGAAGGGAAGATGTGGAAGGAGCAGATCTAGGTCCCAAGATCAAATGACGGCCAAGAAAGGGTTCAGTATTTTATTTCTGTCTGTCATAATAGAACCAAGTCGAAACCAAAAGGTACAGACATAATAAAGTTATGAAAAAATACTAAAACTATACCAACAGCCGCTGGTAGTTGTTGCCTCGTGAGAAATAGGAACTGATGAATGCAAAGGAAAAGATTGCATTTTCCCTTGACTTAAGGCCAAGACTAGCTGTGTTGATTTCTAAGCTGGAAAAATAACACTCAACACAACCCTGCCTTCCTGTAGTGCTACTGGTAATTTGTAGGTTAAGAAGTAAAAGAACTTTTGAGATATGAGATAAACGCAGATAGGACTAAGGATACTGGTTAATCTATTTGGATTTACTGATTGTTAGAATAGAATTTCTGTTAAAAATCGTCCAGAGAAGTGGAAGATTGCTGGCATCTTCTTAATCATGACATCCAGGCAGAGCTAGGACTCCAGTTAAGAGTGAGTTGCTGTGTAGCAAGGAGGGCCCGTTGAAGTTCATTGAACTGAAATCTCTGATTCCTTTTAGAATTTCAGAACAAGATCCAAAATACAAACACAAACATCAACCCACATTTTCTGGGTACCTCAATTTGGGAGGCATTCGCATTGCATCAGGAACATTACTAACTTCTCCTTTAATTCCTAATAGATTCTGTCATTCAGCTCATATGAGCTTTGATAAAAAAAATCTCCATACAGTTAATTTCTGGAAAACAGATGTACTATAATTTACATTGAAATAACTCATGGTTCTGTGTCATATTTCTATTGCATGTACTTTGGAAAGAATTTCATCTGCTCCCAGAATAGTTAAAATATTTTAACCCTTTGAGACCAAATTTCTGTCACACAAAACAAATGGCCAGTTAGTGATGGCAGGGAAAAAAAAAAAAAAAAAAAAAAAAAAAAAAAAAAAAAACCTTCCTATTTATAAGTGGCTACACTAGACATTATTCAGCAATTCAGGGTCCCAGCACTGAAATCCAGCACTCCTAAGCACTCCTAAGAACTATATGCTGGAAGTTTGTTTGGCGCACAACATTATCACATACCAACTCACTGGCAGTAATGACCTGGAAAAATAGAAAGGGACAAATGGTAGATGAGTTGTCTGAGCAACTCCAGCAATAAGAAAGAAGTCTCTCTTCTTCCCTGGGGATCTGTATCTTGGCTATGGAGAAAAAACATTGATGAGGAGTAATATATTGAGATATATATATCATGTGAGGCACCGCAGCAAAAGTAAGTTTTGAGAAAGCAAAGAAAACAGTCCAAGTCCCTCTGAAAGCAACTTCTAAAACAAAGTAAATTCAAGGTACCTGCACAAGAAATCCATTTTAGGAATAAAACAGCAAGATGAACATTATCAGATCCCAAAGGTTGTGATCAACAAAACTGCTATGTCTCCACCAAGTAGCAAAAATTAAACTTGGGAGTTTTGGAGAATGAGCATTCTTATTTACAGTCTGATTGTAAATCCTTTAAATCAAGTGACACAGATGAAGAACAATTTCACATGGATTTTTGAGCAACAACAAATCTTTCAGTAAGTTAAACAGGAGGTAGCTCATGCATCAGTCCTTGGGCCACTCGAGGCATGACAAAATATAAAAAAACATGCTCTGTGCTGCAGCCAAGGAGAATGGCCCCATGTAGAGCCTGTGGCAGAGAGCCCCAGGGGAGACTCAACATCAACCTCTCAAGTTTTGGAGTCAGGGAAACAGAGGATCTGAAGCCCTGTGTACTCCAACTGAAAAAGAAATACTGGCAGCACATTAAGGAGTTTGAGCTGCTTTGGAAGTGGATGGTACTGAAACACAGCTCCTCTTGACACCTTGACTGCCCATGCTGGGCTGGACATTCAAAGTGAGGGTCCCCTCTACATATCATGCAACTGATGATTAGAGACTTCTGTCTCTAATTCTTTCGTTACTCTAACACTGGATTACCACTGATATGAATATTTTGCATTCATGACATGAGCTTTCTGTCAAATTTCTTTTGGTCAGCCTACAAGAGCAACTGTGGCGGATCATCTTTGTGTAGCAGCCCTCAAGAATAAATAGTAAAAATATGGAAGTACCTTAGCCTAACGCTAATGCTTTTCTCCTTCCTGCTACTCTTCTCCTCTCTACAGTCAGTAGTTAATCTACCCTCCACAATAAGTATAT
Organism: Lagopus leucura; assembly: GCF_019238085.1. NCBI lineage: Eukaryota > Metazoa > Chordata > Aves > Galliformes > Phasianidae > Lagopus > Lagopus leucura. Next base: position 14,700,413 of record NW_024962268.1, read on the forward strand.
CCTGTGCAATCAATGAGCAATCAAACAGCCCATCATTAATGGATGCCAAGCTGACTTACCTTTTGATCTAGCCACAGCTCAACAAAAAAATGGCAATGTAAACAATGAAAAAATTTAAAATATTATTATGTGCCTGCAATCTATCTGATGTGCAGCAATATGTCTTGTGTGCAGCAGTGTACCTGGCATCCTGGAAAGCAAGGCTTGCAGCTGGCATAACTCAGAACCAAGAAGTCTCTTCCCTCCTCTTCCGCACTTTGTTTGCCCTATCACTAGCACTTCAGTACTTGGAGCAGAAAGTCTCCTGTTTATCATGGATGGTAGTCACTGTGAGGAGACAGCAAAAGTAAAATAGACTCTGACAAATTAGGTTTCCACTTCTCATTTTCTCATTACACATGAGCCAGCAGTGTGCCCTTGTGGCCAAGAGGGCCAATGGCATCCTGGGATGCATTAAAAAGAGTGTGGCCAGCAGGTCGAGGGAGGTGATCCTCCCCCTCTACTCTGCCCTGGTAAGACCTCATCTGGAGTACTGCGTCCAGTTCTGGGCTCCCCAGGACAAAAAAGACAGGGATCTGTTGGAAAGAGTCCAGCGGAGGGCCACGAAGATGGTGAAGGGCCTGGAGCATCTCCCCTATGAGGAAAGGCTGAGTGAACTGGGTCTGTTCAGCCTTGAGAAAAGGAGACTGAGAGGGGACCTGATCGAGGTCTATAAATATCTGAGGTGTGGGGGGCAGAATGGCGAGGCTGGACTCTTTTCAGTGGTGAGTGGAGACAGGACAAGGGGAAACGGCTGGAAACTGCAGCATAGGAAGTTCAGCACAAATGTGCGCAGGAACTTCTTTACAGTGAGGTGACGGAGCACTGGAACAGGCTGCCCAGGGAGGTGGTGGAGTCTCCTTCTCTGGAGATGTTCCAGACCTGCCTGGATGCCTACCTGTGCGACCTGCTGTAGGGAACCTGCTTTGGCAGGGGGGTTGGACTCGATGATCTTTGGAGGTCCCTTCCAAGCCCTACAATGCTGTGATTCTGTGAATTCTGTGATTTTCCTCATTCTTGAGGAAATGGCTGCAATTTGTGCCAGAGGAGGTTTAGGTTAGACATAAGGAAGAACTTTTTCTCTCAGAGTGGTCAGGCACTGGAATGGCTGCCCAGGGAGGTGGTGGAGTTGCTGTCCCTGGCAGTGTTCAAGAGGCGTCTGGATGAGGAGCTACGAGATATGGTTTAGTAGCTTGTAGTAGCAATGGTAATGGGTGAACAGCTGGACTAGATGATCTTTCCAACCTTGTGATTCTATGATTCTGTGATTTGCACATATCCTGTAGCCAGTAGACTCAAGTGCATGCAAATAATAGACACAGTAAGTTACTAAATTAATAAGATTAAATTGGAAGTAGAAATGGAAATGAGGGGCATGGAAAACAAGCTGCAAAAAAAGCAGAAAATCCAATCAGACTTTTTTTCCACTGAGAGAAGTCAAATACTGGGACAGATCTACATGACAGCAGCATACATCTTTGCAGGTAGTCAAAATTCAGTGAAGGAATGCTTTGAGCAATTTGGTAAGCACTGTCCCTGTTCCGAGAAGAAAGTTGCACAAGATGACCCTCTCTACCTAAATTAATTATGAAGCTATGATTTGCAATGAAAGTGGTTCCTCCATTAGAGGTCACTGTTGTGCAACACCCGGCGTGACACCACGGGAAAAAAAAATACGAAAAATAACTGCAGAGAGAAAGTGATGTGTGAAGTAGTGTTCCCTGCCATCTGACAGCTGAAAAGTAACATATGTCTTGCCACAGAGCAGGTGTACAATGGAAGAGGGGAAATGCAACCCAACACATCTCCCAAGTTTCTTAGTTAGCACGTGCCAGCTACAGATTAAAAGGGACAGTGCAAGGATAGCAGAGAGGAGAGTCTCGGGGAAAAACAAACATACAAACAAACAAAAACAAAAGCAAACAGAAGAGTAGGACCAGAAGCAAGAATTTTTCTTTTTTTTTTTTTTTTTTTAAATAAAATGTGGATATATCAACTGGCACTCTTATACAGACAGAATACAAACTCTTTACAAAGATGAAAGCCAAAAGGACTTCAGCGAATGGAAAATACATCTCAGTTCTTCTCTGTGTTTTATCAAAGGAGCAGAGGAAGACACTCTTACTGAACCTAATTTTCCTTTTTTTTTTTTTTTTTTTTTTTCTGAGGTGGTGGAGGGGGGCTTATATCAATCACTTGGAAGCCAGCCAACCTTGAAACCAACCTGCTACCATCTATAAGGATCAAAGTTCATTGGTAATCAAAAAAAGCTTTTTGAAAGCCCAAAGGACTTGGCCATAGAAAGGATGTTAATATTATGTAAATCTTAGGCAGAAGTTCATACACAGATTTTTGTTGCAGCTTTGTTTTTAAAACCATTTAGATTAAACTGGGTTTTCATTTTTAATTATGATCGTCTTTGATTTGAATTCCTGTGCAAACATTCCTGAAGTAAGTTTATGTTTTGAAATGTTGATTATGGGATTGTTATTTGGGCTGTGTCACATAGATGTCAAGAACTGTACTAGACTAAGAAATAATATAAATGATTGTTCTTATTTTTAATTAAACTTCAACATTTTGAATTTAACATTTTTCCAAATGCCTAATTTCATTTCTGGCAATCTTATAAAGTGTGTTGGTCACACTACTTCACACTTACAAAAAAAAAAAAAAAAAAAAAAAAATTGAGGTTTGACTAGTATTTTGAAAAGTATCAAAACCATAACAGGCTTATTTGGCAGACATTGTGATAGAGCATTGGCTTGACAGAATGAAGGAGAACAAGGGTTCTGCCCATATGTGCCATAGAAAATATTTTCAGTATGTATTTTATTTGTTCCTCTCTAACCAGCACAATTGTCCTGAAGTTATGTTTTTGAAGAGTGTTATCCAACCCTCCTTCACCTCCACTGCAGCACCAGCTTAAGGAACTTCTCATACAGTCACTCCTCTCATAATGTTATTCTAATCCTGTGTCTCTTTGCATTGCTGGTACAAACATGCTGTTATGTAACCTCAAGCAGTAAAATAATCTAGACTGAAAAGCAGCTCTTTTCCCATGCCTCACTCTTTCTTCTTCTTTTCTTGAATATCTTCAATCTGCATCTTGTCAAAGATACATGATATAGAACAGTATTTAGCACCAAACTTGAAGGGATATGGGTGAGGAACTGTTTTTTGTATTGAAACTTCACCTTTATGAACTATGGAGGTCAATATACAGCATCATAGCTTTTTAAGAGCTTACAAGTGTAATTGTGTGGTATCCCATGCCATACATCAACACTGAGAAACTCTTATTTCCTCAGAAGGAACTACTAGCCAAAGTGACTACACAGCATAACAGCACAAGCTCAGTTTTTCTATTGTGAATTTTCCACTAATGCTGTGAAAATGCTTACTTACAGGAGAATTTGCACAAACTAAGCACAGCATGAATGGCAAACAAATGATTACTTAGAAGTAGAATGCTGCAGGAAATCATGCAAGGCTACTTACTGACATCTAAAACTGTTTTTGCCCAGTGGCAGTAAGCTCACACTTCTGTCATACATGCTCCCTGCCATAAACCCAAACCCTGATCCTGGATTGTCATCTTCCTACGTCACAGTTTACACAAACAGGGATCCTAGTCTATTGTCTGCTTTCTTATAAAACATGTTCTACTCTGCAAAAAAAGAATCTGAACTGTATGTCATGGATTGAATCTTTGCCATGTGACAGGCCTACCCCCCTTTTTCTCACCCTCCCCCCTGTGGGAAACCAGAAGAGAAGTAAGGAGTTGTTGCTCAATTCAGATAGAAAGAAAACTGCTGTACTAAAAATGATGAAGGAATGTGGAACAGTGCAATATAAAAGGAATAAAGAGGAATAAATCAAACAAATGGGAATGAGAACAACTCCTAACAGTGCTGCTTGGTGATACAGAGAAGAAAAGGGATGTCCTTACATCTGGAAGGACTGCAGCATTTTGGGAACTGTAGTTCTTCTTTAGCAACTGTCGCAGTTCCATCATGATATCATAATACCTATAGAAAACCATGATGCTGTATCCTGTTTCTGGTCATATTTCACTGTGCTTCGACCTTGATCCTGCACTCTCAGCCATCACTCAGTCTGACTGCACTAACTGAGCTCAGACAACAGGCTGAGAAACAGATATCTGAAAGTCCAACTGCAGAGTCCAGAAAGTTACAGCTGGTCAGCTGATGAGTAATAGCTACGTATTTGAAGGCACTGTTCAGCCATGTAATAAGCTCACTAATAATTACTTGTATGGAGGCACATTATTCTGCAGTTTAGATGTGGAAGAGGTAGCTTCTGAACAGAAACAACTACAGGCAAAGCTGAGTCACTTCTGTATCTCATTTCAAAGTAGTTAATGTAGTGCTAACAGTATATGTCTGTTTTTACCAATTGCCTTGTATGTGTTCACATAGTTTATAAACTCGAGAGCACAGATTCTATAACATCATTAAGTGCTACTGAAGGGCAAAATCTATAGAGTCACAGAATCATAGAATCATCAAACTTGGAAAAGACCTCCTAGATCATCTAGTCTAACCATCCACCTATCACCAATATTTTCCTTCTAAAAGTACTTAGCACTTGTACATTTCCAACATTCATGAGTCAGCTGGAAATACTAATATCAGCATTATTTTTCAAGAAGCTTCGCAACGCAAAGGACAAGAAATTGAAAGGATTTCCCAAGAGACAGACAAAAATATCTGATGCTTAATCTGTGGTACTTGAAGTAGTAAAATTAGTTCCACCTAAAATTAGTTCCTGCTGAGTGCATTTCTCAACCACTGAGAAGTTTGTTATTAAAAGAGTAAGAGCGCCATTGAAATTTTTGAAATACTCCCCACATCAAAGTACTGTATTAGTGAAAAAAGAAGAATGTTATAGGCATCAGAGATGGGTGTTACATGGTATCTCCCTCAGGTGAACACAGTGTTCAGTGAGCTCTACAGCATAGTTCTTGTTGGAGTTCTTGTTTCTTTGGGTTACTCCTGCCATGTAAGCAGAAGTAAAGGAGCTTAAAACTGGAAGTAATAGGTTTTACCTTCTGTATCCAGGTCAACAGTGAATCAACAGGATTTCAGTCTATTTCTTGAAACCTGTTAATGATACACCAACCAGAAGAAAAAAAAAGAACAAAAAAAAAAACCCAACACATTTTAGCCATGTGACTGCCATGAAAAGGTGATTTGACAAAATAGGCCAAGGTTTCATTGCAACATAAATAACACTCCTATTATATAATTCAGATTAAACTGCAAAGCACCGAGTTTTTTAACTTGTCCTTTCTCACATCATGTTTTAGAATACAACAGTTGTAAAATAGCATATATTAAACGGTTAGCATCCAAGACTGTGAGAAGAGACTCTGAAATTGTTAATGGTTGCAGTTAGCACAGCGTCTTGCACCTGGGAAAGAATGACCGCAAGTATCAGTACAGACTGGGACATGACCTGCTGGAGAGGAGCTCTGCAGAGAAGGACCTGGGTGTCCTGGTAGACAGCAGGCTGGCAATGAGCTAGTAGTGTGCCCTTGCATCCGAGAAGGCCAATGGGATCCTGGGGTGCATTATTAAGGAGTGTGGCCAGCAGATCAAGGGAGGGGATCCACCCCCCTCTACTCTGCCCTGCTCAGTCCTAATCTGAAGTACTGTAACCAGTTCTGGGCTCCCAGTACAGAAAAGACAGGAATCTCCTGAAAAGAGTCCAGAGGAGGGACACAAAGATGATAGAGGGCCTGGAGCATCTCCTCTGTGAGGAAAGGCTGTGAGGAAAGGCTGACTTGGGTCTGTTCAGCCTTGAGAAAAGAAGATTGAGAGGGGATATTATTTATAAGTATTGTAAGTGAGGGGAATCAAAGGGACATGGCCAACCTCTTTTCAGCAGTCTGTGGGGACAGAATAAGCAAAAAGGCCTTAAAATTGAGCATAGGATGTTCCACAGAAATATACGAAGGAACTTCTTCACAGTGAAGGTAATGGAGCACTGAAACAGGCTGTCCAGAGGGGTTGTGGAATCTCCTTCTCTGGAGATATTCAGGACTCAAGCAGATGAGCTGCTCAGCCTGGTGGTGGAGCTAGGGAGGAGGTAGAGAGATTAAGAACCATCAGAGAGTGTGAGAGGGAGATAGACTTCTCTGCAAGAACAGAGCAGAGATTGCAACCCCCAAACTGCGGGAGACCCTCTCCTTTGCTGTGCTCAACCCGAGAGAGACAACTTGAGAAGAGAGGAGGAATGGCAGCAGGTCCCACCCCCCTCAGTGACGCAGGTGGCACCCATCCTGACCTGCCTCAGTTCCTCAGTGCCTCTAAGTAATTGGTTTGAAGCCCTGAAACTGGAGGGTGAGGTCTGAGAATGAGGTGGAGGGACAGCCTCTAAGCTTTTCTAAGGAGAGGTGGTTGGCTCCATGCTTGAAGACAGCCTCTTCCAGTAAAGAAAGAAAAGAAAGGAAAGTGATAGTCATAGATGACTCCCTTCTAAAAGGAACTGAGGGCCTGATATGTCAGCTTGACCCCACCCATAGAGAAGAGTGCTGCCTATCTAAGGCATGAGTCAGGGATATCTCTAGAAAGCTTCCTGGGCTTATTCGCCCATCTGACTACTATTCCTTATTGGTAGTTCAGGTTGGCAGTGGTAATGCTGCTGAGAGAAGCCTTAGGGCTATCAGAAATGACTTCAGGAGACTGGGAAGCTATTTGATGGAGCAGGCGTGCAGGTGGTCTTGTCTTCTATCCCTTCAGTGGCAGGGAAGGACACTGAGAGGATCAAAAAAAACCCTCCTCATAAATAAATGGCTTAGAGGTTGGTGCAGGCACAAGAATTTTTTTTTTTTTTTTACCATGGGGCAATTTACTCGGCTCCTGGCATGACGGCTGCAGATGGAGCTCACCTGTCTGCAAGGGGTAAAAGGATCCTAGCCCAGGAACATGAGGGACTCATTGAAAGGTCTTTAAACTAGGTAACAAGGGAGAAGGGGACAAAATGTGGGCCACTGCTGTTGAGCAGGTAGTTCGAAGCTGAAAACTGAGCTTGATGGGTGATGAGGGTGGAGTTCTAAGGGATGGAGAGTGGCAGGGGGATGCTGCTTCCGTAAAGCGTCTGGATACTAATGCGCACAGTATGAGAAATAAACAGGAAGAGCTGGAGATTTGTGTATGGTCACACGGCTATGATCTCATTGCAATCACGGAGATGTGGTAGGACAGCTTGCATGACTGGAATGTTGTCATGGAGGGCTATGTGCTTTTTAGGAAAGATCAGCTGGGGAGGCGAGGTGGTGGAATTGCTCATTATGTGAGAGAGCAGCTAGAATGTATTGAACTGCACCTGGGGGAGAGCGGTGTAGCAGTGGAGAGCTTGTGGGTGAGAATCAAGGGGTGGGCTGGTGTGGCTGACACTGTTGTGGATGTGTACTGCTGGCCCCCTGACCAGGAGGAGGATGTTGATGAGGCCTTCCACAAGCAACCGGAAAATAGTGTCAAGATTCCAGGCGCTGGTGCTTATAGGAGACTTCAATTATCCAGATATTTGCTGGAAAAGCAATGTGGCCAGGCACGCGCGGTCCAGACGGTTCCTGCAATGTGTTGAAGACAACTTCCTGATGCAGGTGGTGGAGGAACTGACGAGGGGAGGGGTGTTGCTGGACCTTATTCTCATTAATAAGGAAAGGCTTGTCAAGGAAGTAAGGGCCGGGGGCAACTTGGGTTGTAGTGACCACGAGATGGTGAAGTTCAAGATCTTGAGTGGAAGAAGTAAAGCGAAAAGTAGGATTGCTATCCTGGACTTTAGGAGAGCCAACTTTGATCTATTCCAGGACCTAGTTGGAGCTATCCCATAGGCTAGGGTGTTAGAAGGTAAGGGGGCCTGTGAGAGCTGGTCAGCACTGAAGCAGCTCTTCTTCCAAGCTCAGGATTGGTGTGTCCCTGTGAGGAAGAAATTGGGAAAGGGTGGCAGGAGACCTGTGTGATGAGCAAGGAGCTCGTGCGCAAACTCAAAGGAAAGAAGAAGGCCCATGAAATGTGGAAAAAGGGTCTGACCACTTGGGAAGAATACAGGAATGTTGTCAGGGCTTGCAGAGGTGCAACGAGGAAGGTTTAAGTTCGCCTGGAATTGAATCTGGCAAAGGTGATAAAGGATAACAAAAAAGGCTTTTTTAAGTACGTTAACAGTAAAAGGAAGACTAGGGAGAATGTGGCACCCCTACTAAGTGACAGGGGTGTTCTGGTAAGAGGGGATGCTGAGAAGGCAGAGATACTGAATGCCTTCTTTGCCTCTGTCTTCAGTGAAAAAGCTCCACCTTGGGAATTCGAGACCCTGGAGGCTAGTGAGAGGGTATGGGGAATGGGAGACCTTCCTTCAGTCAGGGAAGAGGCAGTCCAAGAGCACTTAGGCAACACCAATGTTCATAAATCCATGGGACCCAATGGGATGCATCCATGGGAGCTGAGGCAGCTGGTGAACATGATTGCTGAACCGCTCTCTGCCATCTTCGAGAGGTCTTGGAGGACGGGGGAGGTGCCTGAAGACTGGAGGATAGCCAATGTCACTCCGGTCTTCAAAAAGGGCAAGAAGGAAGATCCAGGCAATTACAAGCCAGTCAGCCTCACCTCTGTCCCTGGAAAGTCCCATGGAACAGCTTGTGCTGGATGTTATTTCCAGACAACTGGAAGAAAAGGAGGTTATCAGGAGTAGTCAGCATGGGTTCACCAAGGGGAGGTCGTGTTTGACCAACCTTGGTAGCCTTCTATGATGTTGTCTCTGGCTGGGTGGATGGGGAGAGAGCAGTGGATATAGTCTACCTTGATTTCAGCAAGGCGTTTGATACTGTCCCCCACGACATCCTTATAACAAAGCTGAGGAAGTCTGGGATAGAAGAGTAAACAGTGAGGTGGGTTGAGAACTGGCTGACTGGCAGAGCGCAGAGGGTCGTCGTTGGCGGTGCAGAGTCTGGCTGGAGACTTATAACTAGCGGTGTTCCTCAGGGATCGGTGCTGGGTCTGGTCTTGTTCAACATCTTCATCAATGACCTTGATGAGGGGATAGAGGCCACCCTCAGCAAGTTTGCTGATGATACAAAGTTGGGAGGATTGGCTGACACGCCTGAAGGCCGTGCTGCCATTCAGCAAGACCTGGACAGGCTGGAGAGCTGGGCAGAAAAAAACCGGATGAGGTTTAACAAAAGCAAGTGTAGAGTCTTGCATCTGGGGAGGAATAATTCCATGCACCAGTACAGGTTGGGGGATGAGCTGCTGGAGGGGAGCTCTGCAGAGAGGGACCTGGGTGTCCTGGTGGACGACAGGTTGGCCATGAGCCAGCAGTGTGCCCTTGTGGCCAAGAGGGCCAATGGCATCCTGGGGTGCATTAAAAAGAGCGTGGCCAGCAGGTCGAGGGAGGTGATCCTTCCCCTCTACTCTGCCCTGGTAAGACCTCATCTGGAGTACTGCGTCCAGTTCTGGGCTCCCCAGTACAAAAAAGACAGGGATCTCTTGGAAAGAGTCCAGCGGAGGGCCACAAAGATGGTGAAGGGCCTGGAGCATCTCTCCTATGAGGAAAGGCTGAGTGAACTGGGTCTGTTCAGCCTTGAGAAAAGAAGACTGAGAGGGGACCTGATCCAGGTCTATAAATATCTGAGGTGTGGGGGGCAGAATGGAGAGGCCGGACTCTTTTCAGTGGTGAGTGGAGACAGGACAAGGGGAAACGGCTGGAAACTGCAGCATAGGAAGTTCCGCACAAATGTGCGCAAGAACTTCTTTACAGTGAGGTGACGGAGCACTGGAACAGGCTGCCCAGGGAGGTGGTGGAGTCTCCTTCTCTGGAGATGTTCCAGACCTGCCTGGATGCCTACCTGTGCGACCTGCTGTAGGGAACCTGCTTTGGCAGGGGGGTTGGACTCGATGATCTCTAGAGGTCCCTTCCAACCCCTATGATTCTGTGACTCACCAGGACACCTACCTATGCAGCCTGCTGTAGGGAGCCTGCTTTGCTTGTTGGACTTGATGATCTCTGGAGGCCTCTTCCAACCCCTACAATTCTGTGTTTCTCTGGTTATACTAAATAATATTAATTATCACAGAAACTCATGAAAGAGTGCAGAGGGAGAATGGTGAAAGAATCAACTTGAGCCTTCATTTTCTCTGTTATATATATTTTCAAATTCAGTCATACATGTTACAGGTATTTACTTGAGATCACCTATAGTGTGAATTGATGTCAGTTGCATATTATTAAAATATTTTTTTGTCTTGAGTTTGTTAGAGATTGCTTGACTTTACAAAATTAATTGTGAGCACCGTTTCTTTTTTTTTTTTTTGTTAAGTAAATATCTTTTTAAAGCAAAAGTAGGCTGCTTACCAGTAATATGGCATGGGCACTTGCTACCAAATGTGCCTGATATTGAAGTTTTTAAATTCAGTGACAAGGAAGAGGAAAAAAAAAAAAAAAAATCAACAATAAAAAAATCACATAACATTGACAAGGCCTAAATTGTTCAGTTCCCAGTTATTTTCTTCGAAGGTTTAAGGAAGAGATCTTGTAGAGTAAAGGCCCGTTGCTATCCTCTACCCTGGGAAAGCTCATGGTAAATGAGCTAAGTGAATACCCAAAGAGTCACAGATACCTGCTGCAAGTCTTTAGCTCAGAAGGGTTAACAGTGAGGGCAGGACCTTGCTTTGGAGCTGGAATGTTTTTAGGAAAGGGTTTCTGTTTTGCTTCTCCAAACTGAAAACAAATGAGCTGGCAGGTGTTTAACACATGAAAAGGGCGAGAAGTTTGCATGTGAAGGCATGGGGAGCACAGGGCCATCTCTCTCTCCCTCCAAAAGAGTTTGCACAACTGCTGGTGAGTGATTTGCATGTTCTTGAACTTTTTTTTCTTCCCAGGCAGAGGTGGGGAAGGACACGTTGAGGAAAAAGGGAAGTTAGAGGCGTTTTGCTAAGGATGTCTGTTCCTCTTGCTTTTCCACTTCTTCTTCCTGCTGGTAACAGCAGCTGGGGGCATGCTGAGGGGAAAGCCAGGCCAAATAGTTCCCCACCAAAATATTTATACCGGGGTATATATGGGAGGTAACTGAAATAACTTCTTCTGTATGAAAGCTGCTTCCTCCCTCATATCCCACCATATCTGCTGAGGAGGAAGCCAATCCAGCAGATAATTCCCCACTTGACCATGTATACTCCTCACTTACCACCAAATACTCTCTTCTCCCACTTCAGGATTCTTCTTTTCTCCTTTTCCTGCTTCCAGGACACAGTAACTACTAAGGGTGGCCATGCCAAGGTCCCAGCCTTGCTGGTCCCAGCCAGTCACAAGGCTTTGCCTGGCATTCTAGGTCTGGGCAGGGATAATGCAGAGAGGCAGAACTGACGTGGGGCAGGGCAGGGCCAGGCTCTGCTGAGGTGCATGGGGGGAACAGAGGGAGCACAACTTTGTGAGGGGAGACAAAGGGCTGCCCATTCTTCCCAGCTGTCAAGCTCCTCTCCCCCACAAAATGCCCCTGCCCAACTCATTGTAGCCCTGCCACACTCCTCCACCGTCCTTATACCATTTTCTATAGCGTCCACTCACCTACTGATTTTAGCAGCTTCCTGCCTTGCATGCCTTACCAAGACGGCCCCCGGGCCTGTGGACAGCATATCTGAATGTCCTTACCACGAGCCCAGAGCACACTACTGAAAACTCAGCAGTCAGCTTCACGCCCATCACCTGCTATTTAGCTCATCTTAATCATTAAACCATCTAATCAAGCTGCTATCTGTGCCAGCTGTGCTCCTCAGCAAGACATGAACTGTGGTGTGTGGGAAGTTAGGGGCAATGTGGTGTGTCTGAGCATGTCAGGGCTGCTCTCCAGCACAGTCAGCCCTGCACTATCAAGAGAGCTTTTCTGGTGCCTATGGACCATTTAGTGAAGGCTCAGCATTCCCATCTAATCAGAGACAGGTTTTGCATCCAAAAACAGGTTTTGCCTTTCAGGAAATGTTTCGTAGGGTCTGAGCCAACAGAGCTCAGGTCAAGCTATAAAAAAAAAATAATAATAATCTTTTAAAATATAATTTTTTTTGTACTAATAGTGGTTTTACATCAGCTTTTGATGTTCACTGGAAGACCTATGCTCTGAAATGAGTGGTTTAGTGCAGTGCTTACAGCCAAGCTGATCCACAAGGACAGGCACATGACTGTGACACTCTGGAGTACACTGAACTTTCCTCTATGGCGGAAACATTTGCTTTGCAAAGTTTAACGGGCATGGGGACGTTCTGTCATCATCTTTTGCCTTCTTTCTTCAGTTTTCAAAAGCTGACTCCCATTAGTATAAAGAAATCTTGAGTTGGTAATTATATTCAACACTTTCATCAGAATTTAATTATGGCAGTCTAAAAGAACCACAGCATCAACTTGATGCTCTTTCAGGGTATCCTGCCTGTCAGCTGTCCACAAATAGTATCTGGGAAGCCCAGCTGTTGCCGTATATATGACAGTGCATTTAGACATGAGACAATGCCGTTAATTTGTTCATGACCACATCAAACTTGTGTCAGAAATACTAAAACTGCTTTCAAATATCAACCTTGTGGAATTAGAACAGCACACATTTCAGGAAGTCTGGCCCCGTCTTGCAGACACAAAGATAACACAGTCTGCTCTGACAAGAAATATAGCAATAAAAACAGAAGCTCCTGCCAGTGTTCATGAATATCAAATTTCTACTGAAAATCAGGTGCTTTCCAAAATGATACTGTAACTGGATCACAGCCATGGCTACCTGCCGTGGGCAGCGGCTGTATGGCACACACTCTCAGCACAGCTCCCAGGATTGGCATAGCAGTGCTAAGCAGGCATATTAACTCATTGCCTCGTCTTCTGACTGTGGTAGAATTGTTGAAGTGTTATCTTCCAGGAGTGGCATGAAACTAGACAGACTAACCCTCTGAGAACAGGAACATGCAACTGATTTTCAGCAGGAAAAATACATAATCTCTTCTGCTGAACTTGGTCTGCCACTAGGTGGCAAAAGACCTACGGGAGTTATGAGGAGGTTGAAAGACAGGCTTCTCCGAAAAACTGACTTGTTTTTATTAAGCACTCCACATATCTGCATGCATTTTACATTACAGATGGAACAACTACTTCTGACCTAGGAAGGGGACTGCCAGGCTTGCTTTATTGATATTAGTGCACCTGTCCGAAAGGGCTCTCCCATGAACATTTTGTAGATGTGGTTTAAGGATTACTTGGCCAAAAAATAATTTCTGTGTTGCTCATCTCCCAATCTCCCTCCAGTCTCCACAGCTGATTCTGTTATGCTATCAGACCTGCTTTGGAATCACATTGATCACTAAGATCAGCGAAATGAAGCATGCTAAAACAACATGGAAAGCAAAAAAGTTATGTTTTTTTTTTTTTTTCTTAATAGACTTTCACCTCTCCAGTTCACAGCATACCAAGTAAAGATACCAACACAGCCGTGGCTGTAACAAGATCATGACTGTGACATTCTTTGTGAGCACTGACCTGGAAGCCCAAAGCCGTTCAGACAGTTGCAACTGACTGCCGCTGTAGGGTGAACAACAATGTATGAAAGTTGCCTTAAAAAATAAACTTAAAGCATCTTAATGCAGAGCAAGTCAGAGGCAACTTTTTTTCCCCTTTTATCTTTTGTCTGATTATGACAAAATAAATTATTAAGCAGACATTTTTCCAAAAGATATGTGGAAACCAAAATTGGAGTAAATGCTCTATTAACAAAAAGCACATAAGACTGCAGTGATAAATTTTGCACTTGAGAATTTTGGAAAGTCATTGTTATACTGGGCTGTAGATGCCAGTTTTGGTCTACACCAATTCTGGAATGGTATGCTTCTATACAAGAAGATAGCGTCTTTATTTGATATGTTTGTCATGCTTGAGTCTGTGAAGTTCTTATTGCTGCTTCTGCTTCTGTTTTTGCGGAAAGTAGTAGTAGTACAAAACAGCTCCAGTGTGCTTTCAGGCTTGCAGATCATGTTCCTTAAAATACTAATTCCTTCACATTCTTTCTTCAGATAAAGAAAAACTAATTTCCCCAAAGTACTCAGAAACATACTCCACTCTATGTGGAAGAAACAGAGGGGATCCAGGAAGCCGTTGCACCTGCAAGTATAAAATGAATCATACATATTGTAGATGAGCAACGTTCACAGCACTTTTGCAGCCTAAACTGTGATTTTCAGTGTTTTTGTTGCAATTCATTTTCTCAGCAGCCTTCTATCAATTAGGAACGTCTTTACAACTGTGCAGTGGATGAAAGAGAAGGCAGGAACTCTCTAGCACTCAGAGCTTCCAAGAGGAGTTCATTCTTTGATCGCTGTATGATTTGCCTGATAATGTGAGCCATAACTTGTAGTAGTTTACCAGTGTGAAATGACTATATTGTTACATATAGCACTGTAAAACAGTTGTGCAGTCTGCCAAATAGAATAGCAAGTTACAAAGTCCAATCTGCTGTAAGACTAATGATAAAAGCTTCATCACTTGTGATCAATGTGTATTTTCACAAATAAATATGGGTTTATAAATCAAATACAGGGCATAGCAGAATGAATAGCATGAAGAATATTGCTCAGAACTGCATTTCTCCCACTAAGAAAAAAAAAATTGATGCAATTTTTAAAAATTGTTTTCATTGGCAAGTGACAAATACAGAGAAAGTAGTAGTATTTTTGTCTCAAATAAGCTTTCTCCAACACGCTAATAGTCTTCTGAACTAGCTAAAATAGAAATGTTTGCACAACTAATCCAGAAATGCCAAGCACCTCCAGTGCTTTAATTGGGCATTCAAAAAATTTAAAAAAAATGCACAGAAGAAGAAGTGATGAATAATGAGGAAGAAGCAAACAACATCTAGTGAAGCTTGAAGACAAATTTTTTCATCTGCGATCTCATTACCATGCAGAGCTCCAGAAAGTTCACTGAGCTGTATTTAGCAGAGGGTTGTGCCTTATGTTTTGGATTTATCTTCAGCAGGTTTGGAGTTCCTCATAAAACTCGTTTTCTCATTATCTTTCTTATCCTATATCATACCAAAGTCTTTGATTTTTGCAGTAAACTGAGAGGCAAAAGGGTGAGGGAAAAAAAAAAAAAAAAAAAAAAAAAAAAAAGGATTATGATCATAATTTAAAAACAACAACAACAAAAACTCTGCTAAAGCGAAAGCTTTAGAAAAAATGGCCAGCAGAATGTCTTGAGAAACTACTGGCAAGAGTGGGAGCAAAACAACACCTTAGCTGACATCTTCGGTTGATGACTAGGAATGGATGCAGTGATTCTTTTTGGCAGCAGGTGGTTAGACTTCATGACCCAAGAGGTCCATATGCTTTCTTTACAATTTTAATTCCCACAAATATTTCCTTAAATACTGTTCTCTAAAATTCAAGCTTGTACATACCAATACGGCAGTATGGTGCAAATGCAATGCTGGAGCTCACACTGCTCTTAAGATATCGTGTAATGAATGTAGCCGGTGGCAACAGCCAGCCTGAACACATTTTAGTTCCCTTTTCCTCTGCCACTTCTTACCTAATATCCTGAGGACAGCAGCTTTTTTTCTACTGGTCATGATAATGAAAACCACAAGCAAAGCCTCTCTTAGGCAAGCTCTCTGAGAACTCCTCTTAGCAAACACAATAGGCTGCTAATGTGACAGACTCCGTGGATTCTCTCATTGAGGGAGCTCGTTTTTCTGCTTGTATCAAAATATTGGAGAGCTTTGGGAAGTCCAGGTAAATTGTTGTACTTGTTTATCTAATAAATAAAAGCACAAAGTTCAAGGAAAAAAAATATATAAACAGTGCAAGATATTATATATGACCTTGTACATGTGGAAATGCTATTGTAAAATTTTCTTGCAACTAATTGTCCAGCTGAAAAGTTGCCAAGTTGATGAAACTGTCTTTTCTCTCTCTAAGGTTTGTGTTTGGTTGCCTGAGTTTTTACTAAAGGCAGCCCTACTTTAAGTGACATTTGCATTTTGAAGACTAAGAGAAATGAGAGGCAATTAGAGGCAATTATTTTCTAGATAGAATTATAAATCATCTAGCTACAACTCAGCTTAATCTTTTTGTATTATTTGTGGCTGTTGGTTTGGAGGTATTTTTTCTTTACATATATCATACTCTGAATTGAGATATCATTGAATGTCAGTGTATATGAGAGATACTAAAAAGACTGCAAGTATTTTTTGTAGTGGGTCATGGAAGATATTTTTCTTTCCAGTAGAGCTTCAGAACAGTAATTAATGTCTTAACACTGCACAAAATGTTCTTTAAAGTCATACAGGATCTTGGAATTCTAGAAGTAGTGGTAGGATCTTTACAGTGCCAAGAGCTTGAGGTTTCTTTTTTCCTTGAGATTCAGACAAGTTCAATTAGCTTTATTAGAATGATCAGAGTCAAATTAAAGATTCTTGAAAGGTAGTTGCTGTACACAGAATGGAATGGAAGTATTACAGGAATAGAAGTATTACACTGTTCTCATTTTTCTGCAATACTGTGTATTTGGTCTTAGGATTGCGGGACAGATGAGAAAACATTACAAGAGAGGGACAAAAGAGGTTTAGTGGAATACACTGTGGAAAAGATACAGAATACTGTGTAGTCAGGTTGTCTCAGTTTGACAACCACATGTCTGTGTGGATGTGCTACTTTCATTTGCTGGCATCAGATATTTTAAAAGATTTCATCAAGGAGACAAAAAGGCTGTTGACCTTTCTCCAAGGAATCCCATAGATCTCCATCTATCCTGTCCTGCAGACCTGTTGAAAGGTCAGCCTTTCAAGAAAAGCAAAGAGAATAACTGCTGGCCCTTTCAATATTTCCAATCTGAAATATTGGGCTCATTACTCTACAAGCACTGTATCTGCCATTCTTTCTATTTGAGCAGATGCTGTCTTTCTGCTTGTTTTTCACACTTCTGCTGTGTACATCTGTAGGTACAGAACACTGCAATATCTTGACTCCACTTTCCAAATGTTGAACTCTTAATTAAAAGAAGTTTTATTTAACTAATTATTACAACCAGAGTCAAGACAAGTAAATTGAAAATTATTTGTCCCTTCCAAAAATAAAAAATTGTTATTTTTTTGCCAATTGCTGTACAACTGGTAATTTTGAAATCTCTCTGTCTGGAAAAAGAAATAGTCAAGCAAAATTTATCATTAATATAGAATACTAGAATTTTATGCAAATAGCTAAAATCCCTCAATCCATACACTTCTGTAGAACCTAAATTAGGCTTTTATGTTGCCAACTGACTTTCAGATTTGTATTTATCCTTAATTTGCATTACTCATTTTCTTTACCTTTTTTTCCCCATACCTTATGCATTATATCTTGTCCATGGATTAGAGCTCAATTCCTTCAGTGGTGAGCAGCTTTTGTAATTTTTTTTTCACAATAACAGAGTTCACATATATGCATGCTTTTTTTCTTAAAGTGATAGCTTCGTAAACTTGTACATGCTACAGTAACACACATTTTATTTGTTGAACTAAAAACCATATGTGCACATCTATTGTTGCCTTCATTGATCCAGTGGTGCTATTGACTCAAAGAAAAAGCAACCACTGTGGGAAGCTGAAGTGAAAAACTCTTTTGGCTTCATCAAGATGGAAATGAAATAATATATATTTATTTTTGTTTTGTTTTTAATCAGACTGCCAGTTCAGACTGACATTTTTAGAGAAAATAATTTGGAATTTTTACTTTTGCTGTGTTCTCATTGTACTGTTATTTTGAAAAAATATATATATATTGTAAATAATGGAGAATTGCACTTGTACATTGAAATGTAAATGTAATCTACTCTTTGAAGAATTCTGTGCAAATGTATCTTCATATCTGCGTGGGTCCTATCTGAAGGATATGCCCCCCACACCTCAGATATTTATAGACCTGGATCAGGTCCCCTCTCAGTCTTCTTTTCTCAAGGCTGAACAGACCCAGTTTACTCAGCCTTTCTTCATAGGAGCAATACTCCAGGCCCTTCACCATCTTTGTGGCCCAGTTCAAAAGGTGAATGTTGTACTGAGTCTAAGAGAATGCAAACAGAAAGTTAGAATATTACCTAAGTACTTCTTGCATGAGACTCCTCTGTCTAACATGCACACTGCACTTCGGGTAGGAAAGATGGGGTAAACTTAATCCAGTTTCACAATCTTTTCAAGTTCCTGTTTCATTAAGTACAACATATTGTATATGCTAATGGAAGAGGTAACTGTTGTCCCTTCTGGGAAGGGAAATGCAGGAACAGCAGAAATCACTAATAAAAGATTCTCCATCTGCCTAACTGGCAGTTAGATCTTACCTTAGAATCCTCAATATGGCTCCTGTTACACGTTTGTTAAATCAGGGAATGATTATATACATGATAGAGACGCAGAAAGATTTCTCAGTTTCTTACTCTCCTTTGATTCTTAGAGTGCTACCCTCACTACTGAGCTCACAGTGAGTGAGAGAGGTTATGTTGCTGATTGTAAGCCCCTCTACATCTCCAGGAGCTTGTTTTTTATGAGCTTGTACATCTGTTTGATAAGGACAATGTTTGAAATCTATTCACAGTGCCAAGAAGGCATTTTTTAAAACAAATCTATTGATGTAGGTAGTCCTTACAGAAAATAAACAGTCCTGACAGGGCAGTAGTGGATTGTTTAATGCCTTTGAAAACCTGTATGAATATAATTGATCTTGTTATTGCCAGGATATAGAAAAGTTCTCAGAAACTGCACATTACAACAGGAAAACTTTCTTAAAATCCCTATTTCCAACCTCTGAAAGGTTTACGTGCTGAATGTCTGTTATCCCAAACATTCACTTTACTGTAGCTTCGTACAGAATGCTTTTATTAATTACAAATGGAAGAAAGAAGAACCAAATTATTCCTATAACTTTCAAAAGAAATAAGCTTCTGAGATGGCCAAGCTATTGATTAGATTTTCATTTACAAGTTCTGAATATTTAAAACACTGTTTTTTTGATGGTTTAGATTTTGCTACTGAAGTCAAAAAACAAACAAACAAACAAACAAAAAGCATCTGATTCAAAAGATCAAAACCAGAAGTTTTTGTTACTCTTTCTGGCACTGAAATCAGCCTAATTTTCTCATTATGTGGGTAAAATCAGTGCTTTGTGAGGTTTTATGTGAGAAATCTTGAATGATTAGTGATATATATTTATGTATCTGTGTAGTGTGACTGTGTGTGTGTTTGAGCGCACGTATAGCAACCAGCAGTAGATAGCTTAAGCCTGATAATCTCCATAGTACATATGCATTTCCTCCCTTTCCTACAAGAGAAAAAGAGATAATCGAGTACTCTGGGGATAGGTTTCAAACTGTTTTGGCTGCTTTTCTTTTAAGTAGCTCTGTAGTGCAATGCAGTTTGGAAAGACTGAATTTCTTGGTGGTATTGAAAGACTGAGAAAGTTAAATTTATGTTGCAGAAGTCACAAGTGAAACTACTCCAGCTTATCAGGAAATTCATAGCATGACAGAACCAAACAGAAGACAAAAGGAGTAGACAACCACAGTTCAGAAAATCTTGTTAATGAAGTTAAAAAATTACTAAATGCTCACTGAAACCGTACTGGCTGAAGACATAATTCATTTGCTGATCTTACTTTAAAATATTCTTTTAGACCATTATGTACTGTACTGGATAGTGATAATCTTTGTTTCTAAACAGAGAATTTAGGGCAGTTACTAGCTCTAACATCCCTGCTTCATAACATTAGTTTTACATTTTGACCTTCCTGCATAAAATGGATCTCACTTAGTACAAGCTATGAATCAGTTCTGACACTACTGTGTGCTTGCAAAGGAGTAGCCCCTGCTGCTGGTGACAACTATAACACAAGAGTGGACCCAGGCCACTGTGGTGTGACTACCTCACTTTGCTCAAATCTTTCACTGAACTGTGTAACAACTGCACTGAGTCAAACTGTATTCAGCTTTTGTTCTCAGTTCATATCGAAGGCTGATCCTCAAAGGTCTTAAATAGAGCTGTCCAATTATAACATTTTCTAATGAAACTGAATTTTACTCACTTTGAACTCTTCATCTTCTTCCTTTTACAGTATTTTTGCTTACTGGTTGTTGTTTCTTCCCATTTTACTCCATATATTTTCACTTTCAGTCTACCCATGTGCAGTGTTTATCAGATATAAAATGGAGAACAGAAACAAGGACAAAGCAGGGGAAGGTGGAGAGCTGTAGGAAAGCAAATTGCTGAGAAGGGAAAGAAAATCTGTCGCACAATCTCTCCAAAACAGAAGACTTTCTGTTTATGCAACTTTCAGTTCTCCAAAGATCTGGTATGAATAACACCATTTTGATGTACTGTCCATGTTCCAATATATTCTATTTTTCTAAGCACAGGATACTCATATATTTTGGAATACTTTAATTTTGAAGTTGTGGATATCTTCATGTAAATATATACCAGCTGTTTACTTCCTGGTTCCAGAAATAATCAGAAATCATGCTATGAACAAAAGGAGCTGAATGATCACTGTCTGAATGCAGAACCTGTCATGAAAAATTTAGAAGATTATATAACCACAGCAGGAATGCAACGAAGTGCTTAGCTTTTCTAACCCTACAGGAAGATGTGCTACAATATCTCCACAGCCAATCAGCAGTACTACAAGCCTCAGACCAGGAAATTCTTTAAAGTACAGTATGTGTGAACATTTCAACTGACACTTTCTCATTGTTTCTTTTTCTTTGTTATTTCTCTATGCCCATAGGATGGAAAGGCAGATGTGAAGTCACTCATGGCGAAGTTTAACGTGGGTAGCAGCCCTTCAGAGGATGTTTCTGGTAACATTCGACTCTCTAAAGTCACAGGACAACCAACCCATTCAGGATTACAAACAAGGAAAGCAGTATTTGAGAAATTTGCAAGTCAAGGAAATGCAGCTTCTCCTTCAGGACCCAGTGTTTCTCAAAAACCTGCTCATCCTAAGCCTCCTCTGGCAGTCAAGCCTTCAACCGAAGATAAGACAGAGAAGGATCCAAAGCCCCCATATTTGAAACCAATTGGGCAAAGGTTTGGGGTTCACCTTCAGGCAACTAATAGGGAAAGTGATGGAAAAGCTGGATACACTAAAACCCCTACTAAAAGCAGTGACTTGGCAAAAGAAGAACTGAAGTCTCTGTATCCAAAACCTGCAGGGAACAAGCTTCTTAATTCAGCTCCTCAAGAGAAGGAAAAAAGGCCTCTGGGAACAAAGCCAAATTTTAATTCTGAAGCACAAGAGAGTGAAGAAAAAGCATCATTTTCAAAAGTAGCTGGAGTTAAGGAAAAGTTCATGTCTGCAACACAAGAAAATGATCCTAAGCCTTCTTTCTCCAAACCAGCTCTTGCACAGAAGCCTACTGTAAACCTTACAGTTTCCCACAACGAAGACACCTCAAGTAAAAATGCTTTCCCACATAAAGGTCTAGGAGGCCCTAGACCAAATATGCACTCATTTAAAGCAACAAAGGAAATGGATGAAAATAGTAAGTGCGCTGCAGAAACTGTAGGCAGTCATTTTTCTAACATGGCTCTGAAACCTACTGGCCACTGGCCCAGTGCATCTCAAGGCACTCCCAAAAATGCAGAGGAAAAGACTGAAGAAAAGGGAGTGAGTGCCTCCAGGAATATCTTTCTGAACAAAATCATCCAGGAAGAATCTGGTTTATCTCCTCCCAAGTTCCATAAAACAAACACAGCGTTTGCTGCAGGAAAGTCGTTGGGTGAGTCAGAAGAGAAGGATGACTGGGATAGGAGCTCAGGAGCCCCGAAACGGAAGTCTTTGCCCCCGCTGTTCAAGCTGGGCCAGCCCCCACAGAAGCCCAGCCGACCACCCAGCGTGGACCTGGAAAGGTTCCAGAAGAGCATCCCAAGAGACAGTGAGTCCTCTCTGTTCTTGCTTTTATTTCTTTTCTACCCATTCAGCACCCAATTCATTTCAGGTGGAATCCTCCCTTCTGTTTGAAAATGATGCAAGACCTGTGCATCAGACAGCCCCTTAAAGCCTTAGTATATGCCTTTGCCTCTTCTGGGCAGGACAGAAATTAAAATTATATTCTTTCTATCTCAGCAACATATAGTGTAGAAGGAATATTTTCTGTATCAGGTTTATTTGTTTTTCAAAACTGCTTAGATGTAGCTATAACTCGTAGCAGCGAGTCTAAGTGCTTTTCACAACAGACACTGGACTAGTTACTTCCTATAACTGAGGTGTTGATGTACTCTGTTCTGTTCTCAAATGAACTTCCTGAGCACATCTTGATATCTAAGTGATAGTAAACCTGTTGTAACCATACATTTTTTTCTTCTTTGACATTCACGGTGACTAACCACATGACCCTATAAGCCACTGAGTTTTATAGTATTCAGAATATTAGAATACCGTGCACGTTAGAATACTTTGCAAGATTACAGAATCAATCACTCCCAAGTGGAACTGCATAGATCTCATACCCAAATCTGAATCTAGATCTAAGCATCTCCTTCACTTTGTAGTTTCTATTAGATTTGTGTGATTTCAATAGCATAGAAGTTTGTAGCATCTGAGGCTCTGCATCACTGTTTTTATGAAGAGCCAAGACTTCAAAATTTCTTATAGTTGTAATCCAGGCACAAATATTAATATATTTCTGTAAAACTTGAGATTGCTTTGCATGTGATAATAGACTATGAATACATTTAAAATATATAGGAGTATGTGCATTTCAGTGGTGAATGGAGACAGGACAAGGGGAAACGGCTGGAAACTGCAGCATAGGAAGTTCCGCACAAATGTGCACAAGAACTTCTTTACAGTGAGGTGACGGAGCATTGGAACAGGCTGCCCAGGGAGGTGGTGGAGTCTCCTTCTCTGGAGATGTTCCAGACCTGCCTGGATGCCTACCTGTGTGACCTGCTGTAGGGAACCTGCTTTGGCAGGGGGGTTGGACTCGATGATCTCTGGAGGTCCCTTCCAACCCCTACAATTCTGTGATTCTGTGAAGAAAAGTAATTGCCATGACTCTCTCTACTCCTGCTTCTACTTCAACAAGTTCCTTTCATCATGTGTGAAAAGTTGAAGAGAAAAAAAAAAAAAAAAAAAAAGCTGTGTCTGAAAATCTAATTTATCTAAGATGGTTCTTCTTAAAGTTAGACCCAGAAATCTGCTGTCACCTCCTTGAAGGAGAGGTCAGTTTTTCAGATGTTCTGCATGTCCTTAATTTTCTTTTAAAACACCTGTTCTTAAAAGTTTTAGATCATGGTTTTTCTACCCAGTGCATTTCCGGTAGTCCTTGGCACGACCTAATCAGCTGTCTTCACCTCCAGCAGGAGGGGGGATGCCAATTGCCATGCTTTTATTCCAAGTTGTAGGACAGCTGAGGGGGCTCTCTCTCTTTTTTGTCATATGACCAGGTACTGGGAATTATGATCACATAAAAAATTCTGATCATATTTTTCAAATCAAAGTTTTAAGCTTTATGTGTCCAGGAGAATGCAGTACATGTAGGGGAATCAAGGATAGAAACAAAAAAAAATTGCTCTTCTGTTTAATTTTGAGGGCTTTTTTTTTTCACTTATTTGTTTTGTTTTTTGTTTCGTTTACTTGTTTTTCTTAATGCACTATTACCTACATTGAGTTCGGGAAGCAAAGAATATACTCAGGCCTCACAAATATTTTTTAGCTCAAGTCATTTTATGCAGTTATGTCCCACTACAAATTGTGTTATGTAAAACACAGAGCTAGGTTGTTTCTGACAGTGGGGGTCATTTCACATTAACTACATGAGTCTATTTTAAGCATCTTTCTTAGGTTAATTAAACAGATCAAACTTAGATTCTTAAATTTCAAATATACTAAGTAGGAAAGAGATATGCTCAATTACATGATTCAGCATCTGATGAAGCTGAAAACAGATGCTCTAAAGGAATCCACAACCATCAGGTAAATTGATGTCAATTACTTGATATAAAATTTTACTTGTGCTTTCTGTGTTTAGAATACAGCATTACTTGTGTTTTGGCAGTTCTGAATGCACTCCAGACTGGGTTTTATGAGACAGATCAAATTAAAAGTGCCACGATCAGATGAAAATTATCAGAGTTTATATGAAGACAAAAGGCCACGATAGAGCATGCATGTAGCTATATATAATTATTACTATTTTCTGCTATTCAAAAAGAAGGAGTTTATCAGTAACATAAAATGTACTGTCTTGTCAGCTGTGGCTCTGGACAGCCTCATCTAGCGGCTGGCAGCCCTGCACGTGGAGGTGGGGTTGAAACTGGATGATCATTATGGTCCTCTTCAACCCAGACCATTCTATGAGTCCATGATGTGAAGATTCTGCTATATTCTGGTTTCCCTCGGTCATCCTGTGTTTAAGGAAATGCTCTCTCAAACTCATTACCAGGGCCAGGTCTTGAGATGATATAAATTTGTGTCTCTTTAAAAGAAATATATCAATTCATAACAGTTTGAGCAGCCATCTCTTCAGCATAGAGCATTGTTAAGAACGACTGTCCATTCATTGCCCAGAAAAATTTCACAATGGAAAAGCAGCATTTTCAGCAATGAGTACTTGCAAATGTTTTGATTAAACAAAAGCAACATGAGCTTTAATAGCTAAAACTTTGAGTAATCCTGACCAAGGCTGAAGCACAAAATTGTAAATAGTTTAAAAAAAATAATTTTCAATTTTACTTCTAACCAATTAATGGAGATAATATCTGGATTGTTGCTTTATTTTGTTTTCTTGTTTACTTCTTTCACTTCTTGTAGTGACAATGTGTTGGTTTTTTTCATTCTCTTTCTTAAATTGAAAGCTAGAAATATTACTCTGTATTTCAAATGAATTGATCACATGAATGCGGCTATGAAGATAATGTCAGAGCTTCTGCTAGAAGGAGAATCTCCAGTTGTCACTGACCAGTGGGAGTACAGCCATTTGCTTGGATAAACTGCACTGGTTACGGGGCCAAAAGATGGACCTGCCCAGTGTGGTGGTACAGGTTGCACTCCAGATACGTTATAAATCACAAACACAACTAAGTAGAACTGAGAGATCAGCCACAGCCTTTTCTATTATATGCTCTGGACCACATCAGGAGTGGAAGATTGAGATATGATATAAATACAAATCTGTTCATGCTGACATTGACCTTCAGTCCTCCCCCAAAGAGCTAACGTGAACTTTGATGTTATGTTTGGCTTTTTTAAATGCAGGTCATTTCTTTGTGACCAGAATAGTAGAGTATATAGACTATGCAGAATACTTTTGGTGAAGAGACCCAGTGTTCTGGAGCAAATCCTGAAAAAACTAATTTTCAGTTTGACAGTTATTCATTACTGCTGGGTTTCTTGGAAACTTGAATGACGAAACCTACCTGCTTCAGAAAGGCAGTTTAACCGAACTGCTTTTTCTTGTTTTCTTTTTTTCTTTTATCTGTCATTTCAGGACCGAAAAGCACTAATTCTTTCTGCTCATTACTTTTTCCTGACAAATAGCAGCTTTGCCATATTTGCTTTATTCTCTGCTGTGATTTATAGACTGAGTAAAAAACGGAGATAGTGAAGGAAATGGAGAAGGCTTTCTCATTCATTAGGATGGATTTTTGAGATCTAACCTTTTGGGGTGTTGTTGGGTTTTTTTTGTTTGTTTGTTTTTTGTTTTTTGGGTTTTTTTTTGCTTGTTTGTTTATTTTTTGTTTGTTTTTTAAATCTGTACTAGAGCAAAACTTGAGCTTTATAGTGTCTTTTTGTGGAGAGAAGCTTTATTCATGGCAACTGTTTAAGATGTGCTAAGGACATCTGCCTGGGGTGCAGAAAACTTGTATTTACTGACTGAAACCAGGATTTTGAACTTGGCTTTCTCAAAAGCATCAGTTCACAGCTTTCTTTTTTTTTTCTTCAATTTTTTGACCGCTATATTTTCCCATGAAAGCTACTGTACTGTTTTGGTTTTTTTTCATTAAAAAGTATTAATTGGGCACAAAATAACTTTATATACGAGGCTGAAATACTCACCTCAGATGCAGCAGTTCTTCACATGTACGGGAAGGATTTAGACAGCCCATCATTCCTGCATGAATGTTATGGATTGCCTGGCTATTGATTAGAGATTTTCATTTTATCCTGGCAACACCCCTGCAGATACAAGTGCACTGCTGAGGCAAATTTATTACTCCTTTCCACTGAAGATGGGTTTCAAAAAATTCCGGTCTGGGCCTATGAATACATGGCACTCTGGTACAAATGTCAACTTCTCTCTGGTGACAGCAA
Organism: Lagopus leucura; assembly: GCF_019238085.1. NCBI lineage: Eukaryota > Metazoa > Chordata > Aves > Galliformes > Phasianidae > Lagopus > Lagopus leucura. The sequence goes on from NW_024962268.1 coordinate 14,726,779, forward strand.
AAGGGCTCTAGGGAGGGCATGGAGCTGCATCAGGGGGGCGTCAGAGGAATGTTAGGAAAAGGCTCTGCACCAGAGGGTGGTGGGCATGGAACAGGCTGCACAAGGCAGCAGGCACAGCCCCAAGCTGCTGGAGTTCAAGAGGCATTTGAACAACACTCTGAATCATAGAGTTTGATATTTGGGTATTCACATGAGACGCCAGGAGTTCATTTCAAGATCTTGCAAGTCCCTTCCAATTCAGAGTCATAGAATTATGATTCTAAATTTGTGTCATGCCCCACTAAATCTATTTTCTTGAGATCATACTTACCTCAGCTTGGAATCAGTGGGATGCATGTGCTTTCTACACTCAGAAAATAACACTCACATTAATGTTTAATAACAAGCATCCAAAGTTCAAACAGGGCTTTTTTTAAAAAATAAAAGAGAGAAACAAAACCGTTTTACTGACATCACTCCATGTGAGGCCACAACACACAGTTGCTTTCAGAGAACTGCACCTGGGCTGACTTCAGTGGGTTCCTGTCAGCGCAGATGGCCACCCACATGAAGTCTGTAGAAGTTGCCAGTGCTCTGAATTTTGCTTGGGAGAAGATTTTGAGCGGTGGTGGGAGAAATGAAAGGAAACTGTACTGAATCAAGGAGAAGATAATGCATGCAAGAAAATTTATAATTTGCATAAAGGCAGTGTTGCTGGCCGCATTAGGGTTCTGTTCTACAACATGTTGCATAACTAGTCAGCGGCACAACTGTTTGTATTGGATAATGTGATATTGGCAGAATTAAAAGTGGAGGTACAAAGCACGCTGTCTAAGATAGCACAACACTTTTCTAAGTGACAAGCACTACACCTGCCAAAATAACATTTTGACCATGTTTACAGAGAGCCCCTTAAAGCCAGCAAATTGTTGCCCTTATAAGATGGCAAAATGAAACAACATCTTCCAAAGTTACAAAAAAAAAGGGTATTTTTTTAATCACAGGAAGTCACTACAGTTTACAGCAGAATCAAGACTTAAAATGTCACTGGTGGTTTTTTCTTCAGTGTTCAACTGGATAGTTACAAAACAGCTCAGTCATAAGGTGTAAGATGAGAAAGAGAATTGTAACTTGAGGCAAGCGATCTGTTTAGATGGAAGTAAAACAAGGTGATGGTGTAAATAACATAACTTTGCTTGATCTGCTTGAAAGTGCTATGAAATCTGGACTAGCAAGTAATTAATAAACTAAGGTAAAAACTTTCCAGGTTTCCTTTAAAGACATTCCTCCTTTGCTGTCTTTGTACATAGGGGAACCTAAAGAATTCATCTTTCAGCAAAATTAAACTGAAATATTTAACATGGCTGAGAAACAGAAGAATCAATTTTTGAAGTTCCTAGAACTGAAGAAAGATACTCAGCTGAAACGCATTCAAAGCTCTGAGTTTGTGATGCAAACCAGACCACAGTGTACGAAAACCCATACAATATATGCAATTTTGTACAAGTGCATTGTCATCACTTGAGTGCATCTGGCCCCAAGGGAGTTTTGTCACTGACAGCATTACTGTAAGGTTTCTTTCAAAAAAGGATTTTTCTTCCTTTGTAATTTCAAACTATCTTTCATTAGCTCAAACAAGACAGTTCCAACCAACTAGTTGAATTAATTTTCCCTGTCCTTCTGCTTTTCTCTTCATTCTCCAGCTGTAATTAAATGCATCATAATTACAGAATATTAGGTTGAAAATTTTCAGTAAACAAACAAAGAGCAACCACGTGCTTTCTGTCTGCTTCAGTCAGAGACTCTTTCAGGACTCTCCACAGCAAAGAAAAATATTAATACTATGGAAAAAATCCTGTCACTGAAGTTTTATAAGTGTTGCTTTTAATTGTTTAAGGGTTCCCCTCCAAAACTTATATCAGTGAAAAAAAAAAAAAGTAAACTGCAATTTAAAAATGAACATAACCACTCTGATTGAAATATGACTACAAATTACTGATCTGCCTAAGAAAACAGCTGCTATAATTGGCGCACTCATAGATCTTCTCTGATATATTCTCTTTTTTTTTTTTTTTTTTTTTGGTAAGACCTTATTTGGTATTTATTTGCCTGGGCTCCAGCGACCACGCCCTGGTTGAGTTTGTGGTCTCAAGCGATGTGGGCCTGGCAAAGAGCAGGACCAGGACACTGAACTTTAGAAAAGCAGACTTCAAGCTACTCAATGGATTGCTGGCCAAGATCCCCTGGTGCGCTGCCCTCAAAGACAAGGATGTTGAGGAGAGCTGGCGGCTCTTCAAAGATGCCCTCCTGGAAGCACAAGAGGTCTCCATTCCTCTGATTAAGAAAGTGGGCAGGCGAGGTAGGAAACCAGCATGGCTCAGCAAGGACCTGCTGAGAGAACTGAGGGCGAAGAAAGGGGTGTACAAGCTCTGGAAACAAGGCTGTGTCACCTGGGAAGAGTACAGGGATGCCGTCCGGACTTGCAGACGTGGGATCAGGGAAGCCAAGGCGCAGGCAGAACTGAACTTGGCAAGGGACGTGAAAAACAATAAGAAAACCTTCTACAGGTACATTGCCCAGAAGAGACAGGCCAAAACGGGCGTACCTACTTTGGTAAATCTAAAAGGAGAACTGGCTTCAACAGATGAAGAGAAAGCTGAGGTGCTGAATGAGTTCTTCACCTCGGTCTTCACTGGTGGCCAGGATTCTAGTCTTTTTCACGTCCCTGAACCCTGCATCACCAAACCTCTATGTGGGGACCAAGGAGGTAAATCCCTCCCCACTGTAAGGGCAGAGCAAGTCCGAGAGTGCCTCCTTAGACTGAATGAATACAAGTCTATGGGGCCAGATGGCATGCATCCCAGGGTCCTGAAGGAGCTGGCTGAGGTGGTTGCCGAGCCGCTCTCCATCATATTTGAGAAGTCGTGGCTGTCAGGTGAGGTCCCGGATGACTGGAGGAAGGGTCACATCACTCCCATATACAAGAAGGGGAGCAGGGAGGACCCGGGGAACTACAGGCCGGTGAGTCTCACCTCCGTGCCTGGGAAGATCATGGAACAGATCCTCCTGGACAACATGCTCGGTCACATAAAGAATGAGCATGTGATCCGAGACAGCCAGCACGGCTTCACCAAAGGAAGGTCATGCCTAACTAATCTTGTGGCCTTCTATGATGGAGTGACGGCATTGGTGGATGAAGGGAAGGCGACCGATGTCATTTACCTGGACCTGAGCAAGGCCTTTGACATGGTCCCCCACCACATCCTCATCTCCAAATTGGAGGGAAGTGGATTTGATGGGTGGACGACCCGATGGATGAGCAATTGGTTGAAAGGCCGCAGACAGAGGGTGGTGGTCAATGGCTCTATGTCCAGGTGGAGGCCGGTAACAAGTGGTGTCCCCCAAGGGTCTGTCTTGGGACCGGTGCTCTTTAACATCTTTATTAATGACATCGATGAGGGAATTGAGTGCACTCTCAGCAAGTTTGCTGACGACACCAAGCTGAGTGGTGCGGTTGATACGGTAGAAGGAAGGGATGCCATTCAGAGGGACCTCGACAGGCTGGAGGGCTGGGCTCGGGTGAACCTAATGAGGTTCAACACGGCAAAGTGCAAGGTTTTGCATTTGGGCCGGAAGAACCCCAGGCACCTGTACAGGCTGGGAGGAGCGGTCCTTGAGAGCAGCTCGGCAGAGAAGGACCTGGGGGTCCTGATGGACGAGAGACTGAACATGAGCCAGCAGTGCGCTCTGGCAGCTCAAAAGGCAAATGGGATCCTGGGCTCCATCAGGAGAGGGGTGGCCAGCAGGGACAGGGAGGTGATTGTCCCTCTCTACTCGGCTCTTGTGAGGCCCCATCTGGAGTACTGTGTCCAGGTGTGGAGCCCTCAGTACAAGAAAGACATAGAGATTTTGGAAAGGGTCCAGAGGAGGGTGACTAAGATGATCAGGGGGCTGGAGCACCTCCCCTATGAGGACAGGCTGAGGGAGTTGGGTTTGTTCAGCCTGGAGAAGAGAAGGCTGCGGGGTGACCTCATTGCAGCCTATCAATACCTGAAGGGAACCTACACCCAGGAGGGGAGTAAACTCTTCAAAAGGGCTGACAACAGCAGGACTAGGGGAAATGGATCCAAGTTGAAGGAGGGAAGATTTAGGTTGGATGTTAGGGGGAAGTTCTTTACTAGGAGAGTGGTTAGGCCCTGGAACGGGCTGCCCAGGGAGGTTGTGGATGCCCCGTCCTTGGACGTGTTTAAGGCCAGGTTGGACGGGGTCCTGGGCAACCTGATCTGAATGTGTATGTTTGGTGGCCCTGCTAGGCAGGGGGGTTGGAACTACATGATCCTTGAGGTCCCTTCCAACCCGGGTGATTCTGTGATTCTGTGATTCTGTGATTCTGTGGTATACTTGTTCCCTTTTATATGACCAGACTGCTGTAAAATTAACAACAAAATGTGGACTGTGTATGAGTAGCCTTGTATGAACGACAAGCACACAAATGTTTTTCTCCCGTATTTTCAGTCTACATACGAATTCTAGAGTCATTCCTGCAGTTGACTAAGCTAAATGCCATTTAGCCCAATCCTGAGTTGTGTATTCAGTATCTGAGATGCATAATTTAAGATTCTGAAGATGCACCTATTTATTCTGTTGAAGAAACCTAAATGATCACTTGCTAGCAATTGCAAAATGATATCAACAGAGTAATTGAAATTGATCTGAGGTATTTCTGGTTTGAATTCAAGTATATTCCCAATATGTTCTTTGAATTAGTCTAGAAATTGCAAAGAACTGAATGAAAGACATGATGTGTTATGTAATTTTACAATCCAGTGTTCTACTAAACTGGGGTCAGCACTGGATGAAAACAACAAAATGCCTTTGGGATTATTCTGCATACAAAAGAAATCTCTATTGTGGATGTATTGAGAACACTAGGAAAACTTCTGAGGTAAAAAGAAAAAGACAGCTTTGAATTATTATGAAAGTTGACAAAGGGAACAAAAAGTGCTAGACAGAAAAACATTGAAGCTGATTCAATTGAATAATTTTCTCTAAGTTTTCTTTTTTCAGTTTTTGATATCTTCTTCTTTCCTAGGCCTGTTTGGTTCATATAGTGAAACGCTTTTGATGAATCTTCATCATTTGGTTGTATTCAATAGGTAACAAAACACAAATAATTTTGCTGTAACAAGGACACGTGTATTCCAAAATCTGGTCTTATCCTAGATAAAAATAAGAATACAATCTACACTAACAATTTTAAGTGAGAGCTCAAGAAAAATGATAAGAACTAGCTGAAAATTTCCATGTGATTAAGTTCATTTGTGTTTTGCTTTATAGTTAATTGTAGCGATGGGTATCCAGAGTATCACATTAATTTACAGGTAATTTCATAGTGAAGTTGGAAACCATGTTCCTCAGTACAACATCTAAACATTTACTGAACTCCTCCAGGGATGGTGACTCCACCACCTCCCTGAACAGCTTGTTCCAGTGCCTGACCACTCTTTCAGAGAAGAAATTCCTCCTATGTCCAACCTGAATCTCTTCTGGCATAACTTGATGCCATTCCCTCTTAAACCATTGCTTGTGACATGGGAAAAAAGGCCGAACCCCACCTTGGTACAACCTCCCTTCGGGTAGTTACAGAGAGCAGCAAGGTCTCCCCTGAGCCTTCTCTTCTCCAGACTGAACAATCCCAGTTCCCTCAGCCATTCCTCCTAAGACTTGTGCTCCCGCTCCCTCACCACACACGCTGCCCTTCTCTGGACACACACAATGGCCTCAATGTCTTTCTTCTGTTGAGGGGCCAAAAACCGAACGTAGTACTCAGGGTGCGGCCTCACTAAAACAGAGTACAGACAGATGATAATTTCTTTAATCCTGCTTGCTACACTATCTCTAATACAAGCCAGGATGCCATTGGTCTTCTCGGCACTTAGGCACACTGCTGGCTCATGTTCAGCTGAGTGTTGATCAACATGTTGCTCGTAAGATGCATCCTGAAGCCTGAAGTTCTCACTTTTAGCTAGATCCAAGCCAGTCCTCTGTGTTTGGCTTACAAAAATGACTGCAATTCTCATACCTTTCAAGTCTGACATAGTTTCTCTTTGAGCTGGGATGTCTTTAATTTCTCCTAATTGTTTTAGTAATATATCCCTGGTGGTTCTCATACAATAAAACTGCACAATGTTGTATATTCTGTTCTATCTTGTCATTTCCTGGATCTATTTTGGTTCACATGAAGAAGGACTTTAGATGAACCTTCATTCTTTGATTGTATTATGCAAGTCACAGTGCACAAGTTAATAACGATATTATAAAATAAATCCAATTTTCTGCACTGCTGAACACTCCTGAGTTCTAAATGGTTTTCCAAAACAACTTTCCCAGCTTTCATAGTTCCACTGTAGAAGTGAAATACTCTCCTGTAGATGACGCAGGTCTGATTACCATCATTTGTCTACTTTTGGATTCCTTGGAGGGAGAGCTGAGGTTTCATGTGCTTTTCCACAATCCTGTTTCTGAAAATAAATAAATTAATAAATTTTTAAAAAAGGAAACAGACATAAAGTGGGTCAGACTAGCAGCAGCTGTACTCGGCACTAGCGAGGCCACACTGTGGGAACTGTGTTCAGTTTTGAGCCCTTCACTACAAGAAAGGCTGTGTGTCCAAAAAAGGGTAGCAAAGCTGGTGAAAGATTTGGAGCACAAGTTTTATGGGGAGCAGCTGAACTGGCATTGTTCACTCTAGAGAAGCAAAATCTCAGAGGAAACCTTATCACCCTGCAACTACCTGAAAGAGGATTGCAGTGAGGTGACGGTTGGCCTCTTCTCCCATGTAATTTACATCAAGACTAAAGGTAATAGCTGTAAGTTGCACTAGGAAAGGTTCAGGTTGAATATTAAGAAAAATTTCTTCTCTAAAAGAGTGATGAAGTATTGGAACAGGCTGCCCAGGGAAATGGTGGAGTCACTGGAGTCCCTGGAGATTTTCAAGAAAAGTGTAGATCTGGCCCTCAGTGACAAAGTTTAGGACGACCACAGGCATGGTTGACGGTTGGACTACATGGTCTTAATGGTTTTCCCAACCTCTGTGATTCTATGACTCTACAATTCTAGAATTCTATGATTCTAGTCTTTGAGGAAGACTGATTTAATTTATTGTTAATATAGAGTATGATGGTGAGAAAAAAGTAAACAGAAACAATAAACAAAAAAACCTTTCCCAACCCCTGCCTTCCCAGATTCAATTTCACTCCTGACTTCATTATAACTTCCCTATGCCAAGCAGTGTAGGGATGGGGAATGGGGGCTATGATCAGTCTGCAATGCTTTGTCACTGCCACTCCCTCATGGTCACCCCTGCTCAGTGCCTGGAACACCTCCTGCACTCCTGCATTAACTTTGGTGCCTGCAGGGCCCTTCTCATGTTTTTCTCAGTCCTCTCTTTCACTGCTGCTACGCGATGGTTTTTTTTTTTCCTTTTCTTAAATATGTTATCACAGAAGTGACACAGGTTTTGCTGATGGGCTCAGCTTTGGCCATGGTGAGTCCCTTTTTGAAATGGCTGGAATCTTCTCACAGAAGCCACGACTGCACTCTCTTCACCCACCACCACCTAAACCATGCTACATAAACACAACACAAAGCTTTATGCATATTATTTCATATTTGTCCTTCTGAAGACATGCACAAATCTTTTTAACCTGGAATGTCAATTTTTACTAGAAAGCAATAACCGTTTTCTTTTTATTAAATATACTCTACAGCATGCACATACACACAAGTTGTGAAGTGTTCATAGAAAAATCAAGACTAAACTGAATGCTTAGATTTTACGTTTTTTATGGTATACTTTGGCAAATGTACTTTGACTTGAAAAGTCAAGACAGTTTTTTCTCAACTTCCAGAGAGAACATCTTGTAGGATTGAATCAGGTCTAGAAGAATACAGCTATCTTCATTAAACACAATTACATACATACTTCCACTAAAATTGCCATGAAAATTTTTATTTATATAGCTTCTATTCTGAAAGACAGTAACTTCTCATGCTTCAATCTTCCATTTATCATTTGATACATTTTTTAAAGATCATTTTCATCAAGTTCTTTATATCTAGTTTCTGAAAATAATTAAGATCTTTCAGTTAGCCGAATACTTCTTATAGGAAATAGCTAGTTATTATGGAATGCTTCCTATTAATTATTAAATACTAACGTAACTATTCAGTACTGATAGAAAGAAATATATAATTTAAACATCAAGATCTTAGGAAGCTTTTTAAGCAGTATGCTGACAATTTTATCCTAAAGAATTTGTTTTATCCATGAACATATCTGATATTATCAGTTTCCTCCTGAAACTGAGCCTTCCTGAAATTTTAAATTTGGAACAATGATGTTCCGTGTTTGCAGATCTGGAAGATAAATGATCAAAAAGCCCCTGATTTGAATGCAAGATTTTGTAGCATGGGAATTTTTTATGCAACTGACATTTCATATAGACTATCAGTGTTTGCACTTCTAAGGTTACTTTTTAAATAGAACTGTATGCTCTGCATGATGTCCTTGTTTTTTACATTGAACGAGTCAAAGAAATTGTCAAGCTCTTCATTCATTTGTTTAATTAATTTTAAACTACTACTATCTTGCATTTACTCCATCTCTATTCTATTCTTCTCCTGCATATATTTTTCCCGTACAATACAAAAATAATTGGCTCAGTTTTATAAATAATTCTCGCTGAGAAAAGTAATAATAATGATCATTAAGGTTTGTTCATCAAACAACTAAAAGTTTTACCTACAGTTCAAAGGGGAATTAATATTGGTTCCCCTTTAGATAAGGATATGCTTCTGCATGTTACACATCAGTTGTTTGAAATCCCTTCCCTCTTGCCAGTCAGCTCTGCTCAAAGTATTCTGAATATTCAATCTCATATTTAGCCACCATACAGCTCAAAACTGATTGTATGTCTAATGTTTTCAGATAGCAACCTCATTTGTAGATTTTTCTGGTGTTCTTTTACCCCTCATCTGTTTGTTTCTACAGGCTTGTCGTAGAGTAGAATGGGATATGCTGTCGTCAAGGTATGCAATCTGTGGTCTCTGTGCCATCTTGAGAATGTAAGGCACTGAAATACCACTTAACCGATGAAAATATTTCCCAGTTTAGATCAATGAGATATTCTACGTGGAAAAGAGAGACAAATTTTCTATCTATCTGCTCAGATCTTGATTTCCATGCTGTATGAGCAAACATCAGCAATGTTTTCTTAAAACGGAAGGAGCTAAGCAGAGCTAAGTCTTCATTTTCCTCATTTCCCTCCTCCAAAATTTCCCTTTTGTGGGAGGTAACTTCCTCTGAATAATACTGAGAAACCACTTTTATCGTCTTAGATAAAGAACAGTCAGGAGAGCTGAGAAGAAAAGAAAAAAAATAAAGATTGTATTGAAACATGTCTTAAGGTAGGACCTGGACTCAAGGAAGGCAAAATCAAAACCATTTTGTGGTCTTTGTTTTACAGGCATGAGCAATGCCTCCTGTAATCTCAATGTCTGTACGGTTACAGCATGTCTGATAACAGCATATGAAAAGCACTGAGCTTCAGAAATCTTGCAAGCATAGCCTGTTTACTTTCAGCAGCTCCAAAGGAGTGTAATAATGAAACACGAAATAATGGCTTGTATCTAAATCAATATGCATGTTAGGGAAGCAGAGCAGAGATCAGCTCTCTGCAAATTATGAATAAAGTAGGAAGTGGGTGATCAGCTGCTGCAAATGTTGCTGCAGGTTCTCAGCAAATTCTCTGTAAAACCCAGAAGCCTTCCCCAATCTTGTATGTAGAAATGGTGACACGTTTTGCAGTAAAACTGAAAAACAATACCACATCTGCAAATTAGCTCAAAAGAATTTTATTTTGTAAAATAAATGTTTACTTCAAAATGCAAAACTTTCGACCAGCAGTGTAACTGCCTAGAAAATCTTAGAAGTCCTTTTTTTTCATGGGAAAAAAAAAAAAAGAAATCATTTAGATGTATGAAATTCCAGGCATTTACCCTGTAAACCTCCTTCCTTACAGTAGCAGATTATTGTTAGTTTTTCTCTACATTAACAAAACCAGAAAGGGGTGACTCCTCATTGGTAGCACACTGTATCAGGAATCATAAAGAAGGAGGTCTTTCCATAGACTAAAGAAAGAGAGATGGTCTGGTTTTTAGGATACGAAATGAAGAAACAGCTTTTCTCCTCTATTCACAAGAAAACTATTTCTTATGGAACAGGTTTTTCTATAATGTGTTTATTGATACATTTTTGGTGAAGTAGGTGAGATGAGAGTAAGCTTGAAATTACAGTGATCTGTAAATCCAGTTTCTATTTTTCAGTTTTTCTTCAGTTAGAAATTTCTGGATGGAGGCCTAGATGCTGTGGCCCAATACCTTACATGTAATTCACAGTTCTTGCAGTTAAGGTTACAAAAGCAGTCTGGACATGATCCTGGGCATCCTGCTCCGACCGTTCTTGCTTGAGCAGAGGTTGGACCAAATAGCCTCCAGAGGTCCTTTTCAGTCTCAGCAGGCATTCATAGTTGCTGCAATCCAGCCAAGGTTCAAGAAAAATATGAAGAGCTGAAGCTGTGCAGAATGGGATTGCTTCCTACCTCATGGGCAACTATCAAAACTATTATTTTTCATCATTGCTACTTAATAGCTTAGCGCCAAGGAATCGCAGGTTGAACTGATCAGCAGTTTGTACCTTCAACTCATGGGAACTGAACTGCAGCTGTGAGTGCTTTACTGTGCTTTTTTCTTTGACTGCTTCTGATCTGCTCAGGCTGAGAATTTGATACTGTTCCTCATTTGTTTGCTAGCCTCTCATCCAAGCAATGAAACACCCTGATATTTAGGGAAGAGGATATATAGAAATGTGCCAGTTCAGCTTTGTCAGCATTGAAGCCCATATCATAAAACTTGCGAGTCTGAAAAAGACTGGGGAGAGTACGTCCTTGCTGAAGCACTGGCTTTCATCAGATTCCTGTTTCATCTCAGCACTGCTCGTTGTGATTGTGTGTGTTCCTTCAGTAAGGAATACAGGTGCTGCTGGGGTTTTCCTCCAGGTCTGCTAGGTGTTTCTGGTGTCAGTATCTCAGGGCTGAGAAATGCAGCATTTTGAGGCAGTCATGGATGACTTTTAGTAAGGAGAGAAAGGGTATCATCCCTTTTTACTAATCTTAAACTTCTGTGTGACTGCACAGAGTACAGAGGTGCCAAGGAATTGGGTTTATCTGTTTATATTTTGTTTCCATGCTTTTGTTGTTGCTGTTGTTTGTTTGTTTTCTATAGTTTCTCTTTGAATTCACACAGTAAAGCATGGGTGTTACTGAGAACTATTATACTCAGGCTGATTTTTACTAAAATTATAATGCAGAATACCTGGATGAAAAGTGAAGATGAGTTCTGTCTCTAGATGTTGTATTAGCTACTGAAGATATTTCATTATCTCCTTCACAAGTCAGCAATGGCAAGGGTCAAGGTATATACATTACATCAAGACAATTTCAGTGTCCTGAATTTCCTGATATACAAATGTTTTGCAGGAATGCAGGCGACCTCTGCTAACTGCACATACAGAAATGGTTAGAAAAGGCTCCCCAAGCCCATAGGAGAACAGTTTACAGTGTTCTGTGCTCAGTTCTGCTGTGAGTGCTACAGCTCTAATGATGATTTTAAAAGTTTAGTATCAATCACAATTAGCAGCAATTTTTAATTATTTTTATGGAAAGTTTCTATGGCAAACTTCTCTTAGCTTCTCTACAGCTGCACATGACTTGAGGAACTAATTCCATTTCATCCAGTCTTTCATTTCTTTGTCAAGAATTTCAGTTTCTTTATCTGCTTTCTCAGCACCTCCTGGTATGTGAAAAAGCAAAGAACAGAGAAGAGGCCATTTGGAAGTAGTGTTAGTAATCAAAGCTGTCATGCAGTGATGGTCCATCACATTGTTTTCTGTGGCTTCCCTTAGGCGCCTCCTTAACCAGGAGACAGTTTTGATTTAATCTCTCATACTGACTGTCCAGAGCTGATTTCAGTTCCTGTACCAGCACAGAACCTTTCTGAATCCTCGGAGTACTAGGGAGAATAGGGGATAAAATTAAGTTGCTCCAATACAAATAGATAGATAGATAGATAGATAAATTTCTACTGAAACATCATATAGCTTTGTCTCTGTAAGCCTCCTAACAGCCTTTTCATACTGAGTGTTGCCTTCCTATTTCACTCATCCCATTATTTTCAGTATTAGAATTGAAGCATTTTATACTCAGAGCAGTCTCAGTTTGTGTAGGTGTAGGTAATTGCACTTCTAAATCACTTCAACAGTTAGAGAACAGAAAAAGCTATGTTTCCATTACCATGATAACCATTCAGTTTATCTAAGCTTCAAGCAATGAAAATAGATAAAAACAGATAGGTTGTTCAATCCTCATACTTAAAAAGAATTAAAAGGTATTTAATCTAAAATGCATATGGAGTTCTTTCCTGACGTTTTTTCTTTTTGCTTTGATTTGGCTCTTGAGAGGGTGGAAGGAGTACTATGCACAGGAACTTGAGCAGAATCATTACTTAGTCTTACAAACTAATCACAGTGAAGCAATACTGTAGCATGATAAATCACCGTGGAAAAGTTGATATGGGATTGACAGTTAAAACACAAAAATTTCAGAGTATAATCAATACCAAATAACATCACTTTTATGAAAACAGTCTTTCTGCCTTCATTCTTTGATTAGAATCCACTTGAAAGGATCCAGCTGCAGAGAAATGCTTAAACAGTCAGTTGTATTAATCTTCATCAGGGACTTTGGAGAAATAAGGGATTATTGCTGGTAGTCTCAATGAATAGAGACTCCGAACAGATAAATGACAATTAAATAAAAGTGAAGTGAAAATTAAGTAGTTCAGTGCCTTGTAAAAAAAAAGATCCAGATAAGACAGAGGATAAACAACTTGACAGCTGAAAAAGGACAGTGATGTGACAAGAAGGTCTAATACATAACAATTTTGAGACAAAAACACTAATTTTTTTGAGTTCTACCCTTAAGAAATCTTTGTACAATTAGAAAGTTTTGAGAAAAAAAGCTTTTTGCTAATGCTCCTTAGATTGGTATTTGGTTGCCTGCAGTTCCAAAACAGGAAAACTAGAAAATGCTTCCTAATAGCTAGTGCTGGTCTTTAAGCTCATTACTTCTTGTCTTCTCTGCCATATAAATGGAGAAGCAGGGGGTGATTTGTTTTTATCTTTTATTTTTTAAAAAAGAACTGTTTTACTTTGCCAGAGACTTTAATGTATTCTTTTTTGCTTTTTTGCTTTCCTTCAGTCTTGTCATCTTCACCAAAATAAGCATAATTCATTCAGGTCTCAGGAATTCACTTTTTCAAGATCTCTAATCATTCCCACTTTGGCTCTTTCCAGCTGGTGCACGTTATCACTGCTGCAGTCTCTTCAGTACTCGGTATTATTTCACATTGTTTTGGGGCTAGGCTTTTGAAGAAAACTGCACTTTCGGCATTAAAAGTTTATGATCTCACACATTTTAATCTCATCAAATTTACTTTTGTTGATATGTATGTTCAGGTATTGCTTCAAGAAGCCATGAGCTACTTACTGACTGCTTGGAGGGGAGCCTGGGTCAGGTGGTCCTAACAGCCCCTTTCCAACATGGGTTGATGTAGACTTTGTGATTCTTGCCAGCATCTTGTCATTACAGTGCACTTGCATGGGGAGAAGGAGAGACTGCACAAGTCCATGGAAGATAATTTTTTTGAGAACTGTTAACATGCAGAAGCCGCGTTTAGCTTATCTAAACTTACAGCAGTTACAGCCTAGGAGGTTATCAGGAAGAAGTACTGTTCATGCACACATGAGCAGCAAATGGCTGGCCAGCACTGTAGATGGGTACATGACAAATTCAGTTTGTTCTGGTATTTGTTACCAAGAATAGGTAAAATAAACATAGTATAGCAACTACCCTGTCACATTCATGTCTACTAATGCAAGGAGATAAGAATAACTCCTGTTTTCTGCCGCCAGCAATGATCTGAAGTGGAGAAATGAAGCACAGAACATTTATATTGCCCACCGTCTTATTCTGTAACACAATAGGCTTCAGGCTCCTCATTCTGTCTCACGATATTGTTAAAATGACATCATCCCAAAAGAGACAGGTAATGGGATTCTTAACATTTTTTTTTGTGCATGCGTTATGGATAAATTAAACATTCTGTTTTATAAATTTACAAAAAGAGAATCTGTACAAGAGCTTTTTCCATTGAATTTCAAATTCCCAAATTCCCAAACAGCTAAGGAAAGCTCTTTCAGTAGTCTTACACAGTTTCAGTCTGGATTTTAACCACTACTAAATACTTCTTGCTTTGTGTTTAAGCCACTTCTTTTTCCCAACAATTTGGAAGATTACTCTGTTCACGACAAGATATTCATCTCACTACACAGGTGTAAACTTGAAGAGGACCTCCAGAAGACAAAAGGGTTCTTTTTGATTGTTGTTGGTTTAACTGACATGTGAATACCCTTTCTCCTCCTGCTCCTCTCTTTCTCAGATTTTGCTGGACTTTGCTCCATACAGCTGGGAAGAATTCCTTCTGGGTAGCTTTTAATCCACTAATGCTAGTTAAAATATAATCCTGTGCTTAACATCATGGCATCCAGGCAGTGATTTTATTTGAATATGTGTCAGTAACTTCTCTGAATGTGAACTCTCAAAGCAATAGTTAGAACAGTTTTGGTTGCAGCCTCTGTGTGGAGCACACATTCAGTGCAGTACACAGTGCAGTCTACTCACATAATTATGGCTTCTGTGTTTCTCCTGCACTGCATCATCTTGTTTTTAAGACTACACCTGTTTGTTGAGGGTGTAACTTCCCACACTGCATCTTTTCTAGTATAGGCTTGCCAGTTAAAAAACTAGATCCTATCTTCTATAGCTGACATTACAAATCTACTTCAAGCTGTACAGAGATCTGTACAGCTTTTAATTGATATCAAAAAGTCTTTTCATTTCTCATCCTTTCCCTTTAAACTTTGTTTCTGAGCAAGGAAAACTCTAGCAAGACTGCATCACTGCTTCCGTGGCACTGATCATTGCAGGCGCACTGTAGAATAAATGATAATTCAAGAGCACAACAGCTTATACATTGGACAAACTTATGTTTTAGTATCTTATTCATACATTTGCAAAAACATTTTCAAGGACTGTTGTAGGCATTAAATTCTTCTAGGCAGAAGGTTTCCATTTTCTATGCTTCTTGAGCTGTTTGCTTGGTTAATTTAGTCTGTTCTGTTTTGTTTACTATTATTATTATTATTATTATTATTATTATTTTGTTTGTTTGCTTTTCAGGACCTAAGAATGAAGGGTTTAAACAAATGGCCCCTTCCCCAGCAGCAGCCTCCCCACCTGCACCACCTCCTCCACCAGCCTCTCACCCATCCCTGCACACCCCTGCAGCTCCCAGCCTGCCGCCCAGAAATGTCAAGCCCAGCTCTGAAACAATGTAAGTGAGCTTAACATCCGAGGTCCTTTGTCTTCTCTCCTATTTCTGCCTATTGGTTCATGTAGTAGCAGCTGAAGATAGTTTTCCAGTTTTCTGGGCATTTTGCTCATGTTACCCTTTCCCTCCCTGTACGGAAAAGTTTCTATTCTCTGTGCATTTAGTTGTTTCCCCATATAGCGTTATCTGTAAGAACGCTTTCTCTGCCCCTTGCTAAGGCGGTAGGGGAGGGAGCAGACAGACACCCTGCTGGCTTTTGTACTCCAAAGAGGGGTACATTTCGTATGCTTGCAGAAAGTCGGCCGAGTCAATAACGCAAGCCGACGCAAGCGCATCTTTCCGGAGGAAAAGAGTCAGGAGGGTCAGTCTGTCTTAGCTGACACCCCCCCGTGCGAGCGCGAGGAACCGAGCTCAGCGGTGGGTGTGAAACCGCACGACGGAACGCAGCCTGGCCGCCCGCGATAATATTAGAAGCCTCTGTTACGCCTCGGTCTTACTTCGCCCTTCTTCGAAAAGCCGCCAGCTAATCGGGAAACCTACAGCAGCGAAGAGGAGAGAGCACTTCTTTACGGCGTGCAAAGTGACCGGAAACAAGCCGAGGATAATATCGAGCTCTCCTCCTGCCAGCAGCTGGCTTCAAGGAGCAGACGGGGAGCTAGATGAGGAGCCGGGAGCGCCCGGCAGCGCCCTGGGCTCTGCTGCACCCGGGAGCCGCACTGCGTCCCCCCCTGGCGGCGGCGGCCCCGCTCGGTGTTTGTTAGGGGGTTCTCGTTCTCCCCGCCTCGCTCCCGTGACGCCTCTCTGATGAATGAATGCTCGGGTCGATAGTCCTCATTCGACTATTATAAAGTGTTCAAAAGTTAGAGATCTCCAATGTAATTGCCGGCTAAATTTTCAGTTTCTTACTTCTCTCGGTTTGACAGCACTTTTAGATCCAACACCAGAGCCCTTGTACCCGGCCCACCCTTACAATGTGGTTTCTCCCGTCCCTTGTTTGCACTTGCCATACAAGTCAGGGAGCAATTTGTGGAGCTATATTTAACGTTGTGCAAAACATCTGGCATTCTGCTTGTACGCTGTGTGAGAAGCCCTCACCTGTGAGCGTGATTAAGATGACCAACACACTCGGTTGGGTCAGCCCATCTGCCTACTGATTTCTCATACCACACCCATCTCCATGGTATCTGAGTGCCTTCAGCTCATTTTCTCCATTCACACAGGTGTCCCTTGTGTGAGAAACGGAATCGCAGGAAGAGCAGCTTAGGGAATTGCACGACTACTTAAGGAACGTATGAGGCTTAACAGAGTGCCCTGCCTTTCTGTAAAATAATTGAAGAAAGCACCAGAAAAAAATAGTTATATGAAAATACAATCATAAAATCATCTTTATAGCTTTCACATGTTCCCTTTTTCTTATTTACAGAAATCCAGACACTGAAGAAAATTATGATGACGTTGAATTTCTTTTACAGGGTAGGATGGGTAAGTTCTAATTAATAACAGCTATATGAAGCTGTAAGTAAATTGCATTTATAAGAGAAGCAAAGGCATATTTATCTTAATGTGTTTGTGAATGATTCGTGTAAGTGATTATGCTGGTACTGCAGTTTTATGAGTGAAGAAGTTTTTCTCATATAGCTGTTTTACAATTAATATGACATACTCACAAGAACTGCTTTAAATATCTCTATTCCACCCTCTTCCCCTACTCCGTTTTTATTTTGTTGTTCTGTTAAATGTACTGGGACAGCAAATTACCAGATTTGAAAATCGGAACCCAAATGAATGCTGTTCGTTCAGAGCCGAAGCTGTGTGCCCTGGTGAAACAGGCATTGTTTTATACTTGATTAAGAAAATAATAATATATTCATTGTGCTTTTAGTGTTTTTTTCTTTCTGATCTGCCTTCTGTAAGAGGCAGTGAGTGGCTGCGTTGTACCAGGAGCAGCCAGAGAAGCAAGCAGATTGCAACACTAAGAATTTCAGACTGCCTTCTGATCTCTGCTCTGGAGGCATCAGTCTGTGCCAGGCACAATATGTGTCCTTTAGCGTGATGGCCATCTGTGCTGTACAGCAGTGTGGGTGCTGGAGCAGCATCTGAGCCCAAGCTCTTTGCTTACCTAGCTTACCTGTGCAGGGAGGAGGAAACGGTGGATTCAAATTTCCTTCTCCTGCAGCCCAGGGCAGACACTGGCTTAACAGGAAAACCTTTGCACCCCCTATTCAGCTGCAGGGCTGGTGCAAGAAAATTTTATGTGGTCTGCTCACACTGATTTGTCTTTTTTTAACGTTGATTCTCTCATGTAAGTAGACATTTTTGCATAAAAATTGCATAGGTATATTAGTGTCACTGAAGAATCTTGAAAACAAATTTTTCACCTCTAAAAATGTAATGAAATATGCTATTTTTTAGAAAACAGCAGGTGAAATAAAATGTTTATGGCAGGTATGTCTACTTTACAAAGTACAAGAAAAAATACCTTGAAAACCTCTGTTTTTTTCACTCTCAGATCCTAATTGAAAGCAAGAGTCTACATTTATTTCCAGTTAATGCCACTTATGTTTCAGCAGTCTGTAAAGAGTTAACTCTAGAGTGGATTGCTTTCGTACAACAAAAAAATAATATCCTATGTTGGTTTTGTTTTTTTTGTTGTTGTTGTTAAACAGGTCCTGGAAATAAAGATGGGGTAAGCATTATCCTTCCTGATAAATTTATTCATTTTACTGCAAGTTACTTCCAATTAATTAGAAAATTAGTTGTGGAGCTAATCCAGCCATATTGACAATAAATTGTAGAAGTACTTATTATGAAGGGCATAAATAAAACTGTGTAAGCAGAGCTAATTATCAAAGCTGGCTTGACACCAGTACTTGGTTTTTATTTTTTAACAAAAGAGTGTTTAACAAAAAAAGAGTGTAAAAAAAACCTTTTATTTCTTCTGACATTTAATCTTACTGAGCTTTCCCAGAAACAAGGGCCCTGTTCTATTTTGGTAGTGAATGACTTGCATCAGTTAAGCACAGGTTTGTCTGGATGTATTCAAGTACCTAATCTGTCTTCCATTTTGATCCCAAGCATTCCAGACTGGGGTATTAGTTGCTGCTATTAACCGTGGCACTTTCATCATGGCAGTGCAGTAATCACTGCAGATAAAGGCTTTCCAGGACTAGCATTGCAATTAAAACAGCCACTTTTGATGAAGCATTGTGCTACTGTTACTGTAATAGTAAAAATTCAGGGCTTTATAACTGGGATATCACAAATATAAAGTCAGGAGAAAAAAAAAAAAAGAAAAAAGAATGAGTCTGAAAATGTAGTAACTAGACTTGAGAACATCTGAATTTACATCTTGCTGTAAATGTTTTTATATAGTCCATATGAAGTTCATATAACAGGTGCATTTTCTTCTTTCCAGATGTATCTAAGCCACTGAAAATGATTTTTGTCTTACAGGACCAAGGAAGTGATGGTGAGATGTACGAGGACATAAATGACATCAGGTATTAATTTAAAACCCTGTAGCCTATTGTATCTTTATTAGCAAAAGCTTCCTACAAAGGGTGCTTCATCTGGCACAATAGTGTGATTCCAGTGCAATAGCTGCCAAGCATTATTGGATTCATTCATTTCACTTAGAGAAAGTCAGATTGTTCACAGTTTTTTTCCAACTTATATCTTATATGCCCTGGGGTGAAAAAAAATTCTGTAATAAAAAAATGTGATTACTGTGAGCTAGGTAACAGGAAAGTCTGATTTCTGATCTAATGAACGTGTACGAATCACTATTTCAAATTACAGCTTAGGAGCAAAAGTAAGGTCAGGCCCCTCAATATTATTGTACCAGGGAGATCCTTTTGTTTTAGCTGCTCTTGCTTTGTATATAAATGTACATAAATGAATTTCTTTCATTTGGCTGGATTTACAACTCTCATGGCCCAAGACTCCTGGCATTTCTGTAGAGCTGAAATCAGAGCTCTGCTCACCCTTTAGCCCTTCATTCTGAGGAGTGTCTCATTGCACTAATGGCTAAATATATGGGATTCATTATATGCCAGAATGTAAAGAAACATTCTAATTCCTTCAGAATAAACAAGATTCTAAAGTTCCTACACCAAAATATCGTTTCAGAAGTATAATGACTTTCAGCAGTAATTTCTTGTTGGGTTCCCTTTGAAGATAGTTAGTTTTGAAGCAATATAACCAAAAGAAGTACTCCTCATTCACTTAGTATTTTTATTTATAGATCTTCTTTTTTTTTTTTTAATTTTATTTTTTAATTTGAACACATCAATTCAGCAAAAGTATTGATAAAGCAAGAGGGAGCCTCACTCAATTGGTTCCGTAGGGTCTGCAGAGCATAGCTCTTCCAGCCAATCTTCTGGCAGCAACCTGCAAAGCTTTAACTATAGTCCTTCTTACATCCCCACCTCTTAGTACCATCCAGCATGCAAGGCATCACAGGCAATGAACCCTGGTGTATTAGGCACACTTACAGTGCACTGCATTTTAGTTCAGGCTTCAGTTTGGGTTTTGTGAACCACTGATAGCCTGGATATGTATTTGGCATCTATGTTGCTGCCAGTTTCCAAGCCTCCTTACCAAAATCAGTTCAGAGATGTTTGGACATGCACCTGCAGAGCTGGCCTTCGTTTCTGCTACACTGTCCTCTTGAAAAACAGCTACTTTAAATTATGTATGTGGTATAAGAGAGAGGGCTGCTTCTTCAATTTTTTGCAACCGCATTTGGGTTTAGAATTTGCATCTTTGGTTTCACTGGGAGTAGTCGTCTTCTGTCACATGTAGCTGTTTTTTGACATTGGGTAAGAAACCTCTATTGAGATTTGCATTGCTCTTAATTCTAGAACATCAAAGGAAAAAGAGAAGAAGTCGGAAAAGGAAGAAAAGAAAAGACTGGATCAAGAAAAGAAAGAACAAAAGGAAAAAGAAAAGAAAGAGCAGGAAATAAGGAAGAAGTTCAAAGTAAGCACTTTGTTTTGTAAACTGGGCAAAGACATCTAAGATTCATTAATTAGCATTGCTGAGTTCAAAATAGTTTGCAGACAGCTGAGATGTGTATTAGTTGTGCTAGGTAGGTCAAGCACCTGGATAAATCCTGAGTACAGTTTTCATCTACCCTTTCATGTTTGGCATACGCCTGATTTCAGACTCTGTACTGAAGGCAAAGATGTTTTTTCAGTGTTTATGCTGTTTTCATTAAATTCCCTTATGTTCTACTTATGAAAAGAAAAAAAGCCTTAAAAGCATCTCTCTTTACTTCTTAGTTTAAAATAATTTTCCTTCACTGAATAGCACCAAAAGTCCTTTATAAAAGTGAAACTGGGGACCATATACTTCATACTGTTTGCTTAACTCAAGCTAGACACAACCATATTGAGCCTCTAAGAGATTTCAGCACTAAATAGCATCACATTGCCCTTGTCTTGGTCCCCATCTCAAAGGGACTTCCAGCCTCAGAAAGGGAGTATGGTACATTTGTATGGGAGCTATGGTTACTGTCAGAGCCTAGGATCTGAGTTATGAGGTAGTTCTTTCTGCCTTCTGTCACTTTTATGGAGCCGGTGGTCAGCACGCTCCCACAGTTTACAAAATTGCCAATCATTTTCTTTTAATTGATGTTTATTTGTGATGTTCCTACTCTGTTGCTTTTGGTTTCATTGTACATAGTAGGTGGATTTATTTTTCTCCCTTTCTATTATGCACTGTACACAGTGAAGCCATAGTGATTCTCCCTCATCATGGCCTTGTACTGGTGACAAAAGACTGATATGAGTCAAAGAGCAAATATTAAAGGAAAATATTAAAGGAAAATATTAATAGTTAATAGTGGTTTAGCTGATGTTTGTCAGGGGTTAGCCACATATCTACTTCATATAGGAATAGATTTTCCTAAGATAGCCTACAGTTGTTACCAGCCTACTGCAACACTACTGACACGGTAAAGCCACAGAAGTTAAAATCCAAACAAGTTTCCTCTCAGCATACATAAAGAGACTCCTGAATTCTACCAAACTGAGTGATCAACACTTTAAGGTGCTTGTAGGATCACTTATAAAGCATAATTTTCTGCACATAACTTATGTGGAAGACTTTCTTAATCTTACTGGAGGTTTCTTCGTATCATTAATTCTGCTGTAACTACATGGAGCTGCCCAGTAGAATCAAATACAAATCTGTTCTGTGAGAAACAGTTCCACAGGTTGATTTTAGTCCTCTGTTACTGTGCTTCTGCCACTCACTCAGCTGTTTTTTACTATCTGGTTGCCTTCTCTTTTAACACCCAGTTTTAACTGTAGTTCATAAGTTGGAAGTAGGGGTGATGTCTTTGTATTTGCCTACAGTATTTTAAATGCCAGTGAAACAAATAATCATCATGATAGTTATTTTATCTTTTGTGTGAATGTTCGGGAAAGAACTGCATTTTTCTACATCTGTGACTTCTTTTGTTGCTTTCTTTCTCTGCAGTTAACAGGACCCATCCAAGTCCTTCATCAGGCACGGGCTTGTGTTGACAGCAAGGGAGGAAAGAATGAACTGACTGTCAAGCAGGGGGATCAAATTGAAATCATTCGTCTAACAGACAACCCAGAAGGAAAGTGGCTGGGCAGGATAAAAGGATGTTGTAAGTTCTGCTTCTTCACTGTGCTCCTGAACAGGACAGGGAACATGTGTGTGCATGCAGCATTTCACCAAAAGAGTCACCTTAACAAGACTGAGCCACTGATCATCAAAGCAGTAATTACTACCATGAGCCCTGCTGCCCTTACCTGGCATGCAGGTCTCAGTACATAGCAGCAAGTTACTGTACAACATAATGTAGCATCAGCAGGCACTACAAGAAGTTAGGAACTATTCTAGGCATACACTTGGATCTTCAAGGACCTGTTGAGAGGTAATTCAATATCATCTTTCAAAATAACATCAGAATTTGGCTCCATGCAAGTAATGATGTTGGCTTTTTCAAATTGTTCAAAGAGAAATAAAATGGATGTACCTAAATGAGAAGCAGAGAATAGAAGATCTTATTTTAAGTGGTTTTTTTTCCACTGATTTCTCTTTTTTTTTTTTTTTGTCTGAAATATAAAACATTTTTCTGCTTGTATTAATAAATTCAGTGGACCCATGACTATGATGAAGGACTGATTGTCTGGCTCCTGAGGTGTAGCAAAGATATTAAAAGATGATCCACAAGTGGAAGTCATTAAAATCAGTGAAAGTTATTAAAAGCACTGCTTTAAATTTTGAGGAGACTGAAATGACAATTTCATTATGAGTTTGAGTATGTACAACTGGACAAAGTGTCTCTCCTTCCTTATATCATGTTGGAACCTTTGTCATGGACTGTCCTTAAACATGCTAAAAGATTGCAGTGGACCCAGGGTCAACTGATAGGGAGGATGTACCAGCTCTCTTTTTGGAGCCTGCTAAAGAAATTCTTAGGCTGTAGCCAAGAGGCAAAGATGAAGTTAACTTGACACAAGCTGAAGAGATTTGTACATATGTAGGCAGATAGAATGACACATTTCTCTGAATGTTTTCAAAGGTGATCCAATATAACATAATCAGTGATTCTGTATCTTCTGTTAAAATGCTCTTTTTACTGCAGGCTTTAAAACTCTGTAATTAACATGGTTTCATTTATTTAGATGGATACATTAAAACAACTGTAGTGGAAATTGATTATGATTCTTTAAAAACAAAGCAACAAGCTGTTGTGAAACAACCAGAGATTGACCAAGAAGTATATGATGATGTTGGAGAGCAGGACAGTATTAGCAGGTATGTATAAGGAACACATTAAAAGGAATCATCTCAGCCAGACTAAACAGGAGAAGTTTTACTACTACCAAGTAGACTGTTTTCATGAAAAAAAAACAATTATTTATATCAAAAACATGTGACCAAACTATTCATTTAGTAGTCAAAAGAATAAGAATGGACTCAGTGGTTCACTATCTATAAGCACTCATCCTCAGGAGTAATCCTTGCTGTCCATAGTGTACCATCACAACTCGAAAGAAACAAAACATAAAACCTGCAGGATTTGCTATTTTCTCCCCTTCTTCTCATTCCTTGCTCTGTTTCCTGAAGTCATATACTACCTTTTCTAACATGTAAGAATGAAAGACTCCAGAAGCAGTCACTATGTTGGAGGACTTTTTATCACTGTCATTGTTCTCAAATGATAAGCCTTACTACCTCTCTTCTTTTTTTTTTTTTTTTTTTTTTCCCTGATATGGGTATGAGCTACATTTTTTTTTTAACTTTCTGTTAAAAAAATAGAATTGCAAAACAGAACCTTGAATGATAATCTAGTTCCAACTCCTCTGTCATGAGCAAGGTCATCTTCCCCTAGATCAAGTTCTACAGTTAAACAGTCCCCATGCATTTGCAAATGCAGCGCTCCATCACAGCCTCTCTACTTCAGTGTGCCGTGCTTTTAATGTCAAAGATATCTGCATCTAGGAAATGGCCATCTCCAGATGATGCCAAATTTACTGGCAAGGTAGTATATTTACGATCTTGTGACAGGAGCTGGAGCTATCACATAGCCCAGAATGAATGTAGTAACTCTGTTACCTGGCTTTAATATGAGAGTCTGTGTCTGTGGCATGAAGTAACAAACCAGTGCTCATTCTCCATCCTGTGCAGAATCACATACACTGGAATTCAGATAAGAGGTCTGTGTATAAGCATGGAGGATTTCAGTATGTAGGACTACTGTCATGTAACACTCAGTTGTTATATCTGGTTTTAGTGCTTCCAGCACCTTAGGTTAGAGACTTGGCTGGATTAAAATGACCACAGCTGTCTGGCTGGGTCACAGATGATCCTCAGCTGCTAGAACTGCCTCATGAGCTCCAAAAGCAGCACTTTGAAGATCTGCCTTTGGGTTGGCATTCCTTAGGTAACTAATATGGCTTTGCATCTGATATTTTTGCAGGTTGCTCAGTATCAATTTCCCTCAATGTGCATTGGTCTCATATCATAGTAATGGTAGTCAGAAGAGTTATTTGAGTTATTCTGGGGCTTAGATACTCAAAGTTTTAGGTACTTCCATCACAGAAGTTTCTCCGGCCAACCCATTCCACTATGTCAAGTCTTACAATCAGCTACCTCAGTCCTTCTTCAAATTCCTCAAATTTCTCAATTTCAAAAGCAGACAAGAATACTTACATTGTTGCATATTGAAATAATAGATAAATGAACCTGCATGGCTTATGAATGGCTCATCTTCATTAAATCCTTTAAGTTTATTTTGACATTTTTATCTTCTCTAGTGATTAATAGCATTCTGTTCAGTTCATGAGCATGAATTGTTGGAATGTCTCAAGTGCATCAACATGTTTTTAAACCACTGTAAGAATGCCACACTAAAAAAAGCCTCTTTACCAAATAGAATTATCTCATTATCAGGAGCATTATTAATATTCCAAAATTAGTAAATGACTAGGGCTACTGTATCTCGGTAGATCCTGACACAAGAGTTTAAGAAAAATCTCACTTTGATGTATAAGTTTAAATAAGACTTTGACTTGGAAGTAATCTGAGCAACTTTGAGCCCATCAGGTTCTTTTCAGTTACAGTTAGAACATCACGCTAATACAGAATCCTTGAAATTCTAGAAACATGCAGTCAGAGGTTTAAAGCATCACCTATTAAAAGAAGTTGAGCAATAAGTTTGTTGGCTTACTATTTAATCCCATGAAAATTGCCTCATAAGGTGTGAATCTAAAGGGTGTGGATGCACTCTGGTATGTTCAGTCAGGTTATAATTTCCATCCAATTGAGCTACACGACATCCTAAGATCTATTCCAACTCAAATTATCCTGTAATAATAAACCATATTTTGTTCTTCAGTTTAATGACATCAACAGCAATAAAAAAACCTTTCTGAATACATATTTAGTTAACAGCTCTAGACAATGGTTTGCATCTCCTTGAAATTAAGTGAAAATGCCATAAATTTCCAATAGTATCAATTAGTAACAATTAGATTTAAGTATGCTGCAGATATGAAAATGTGCACCTATCTGTAACTTTAAATTTGCTTTGATCTCTGCAAATGTCCCTTTCCTTTTTATATTAACTGAAGAGGCCATTGATAACTCTGACGTATTCCACTGTGAATTATTGTGAATGATATTTGAAAACACTTTTCCATCTATTTTGTAATGAACTATTCCCAAAGACAAAAACAGAGCAAATTTTCCTAAATTCTTTAACCTAACTCTGCAAAAAGTTAATCTCCCCTCATCTAAGAGCTAATTCACTTATTAATTAGATGACATACTTTCTTTAGCATTACTGAGAGTGCACCTTCTTTTTGACTGTAAGAAGTCAGTGCACTTTCTGCAGACAGAAAAACAGAAGTGGCACGTTCAGTTGCAGCCCCCACAGTACATACAAGCCTGTGCCTGAGCTTTCAGCACAGAATTTGTAGTGCACAGCCAGTAGTACAAACGAGTACCAAAGCCAAGAGGTTTAGAACTAAGAACAATTAAAGCAGGAGGTAATCATGATGTGTTATATTGTTTGTTCGTTTGCTTGTTTGTTCAAATAACTAGTATTTTCTCTAAAACATCTGTTGTTTTTGTTTTTCCAGTCAGAATGGTGGTCGAAATGGAGCTGGAAGTAAGTTTCTTTGTGCGCTTTTAGGGGAAGTTGCTTCTGTATACTGCTTACCTTCAGATCCAGGCCTCTGCAGCTTCCAAATAATGCAGTAGTTACCCACCATCATGCCATGCAGTAGCTAACAACAAACAAGGAACAGTAGTGGCCAAATTCACTTTCTTACACCTGTGTTAACTTGGATGAAAATGAATTTGTCTTCACATGCTTGAATTGGAAGCATGCTAGATTACCAACAATTAAGATATTCTTATGAAAAGATAAATGACCTTGCAAAACAGGAAAGATATAACTAGAAAACATTATTATATAGAACAAATTAATGTGAGCTTAAGATTTTGTGCCAGATAAATCCATTTCTGAAACAGCCAGTGATATTACCAATTAAAGTGAATTTTGATGGCGAATTCAAGGAGTATGTCAATTCTGGCAATACTCTTGAGTCCTAACTCTTAAATCTGCAGTAGTTCCACACTGTCAAAAACACACATTCAAATCATTTTCCTCTTTGGTAACACATATATTTATGTAGCATTCTCTGTTGATCACAAGAGCACAGCTCATCTTCTCAGCTTAGAGTTTAGATACTAGTCATGGGAGAAGCATCCCCTGGCAGTCCTGAATGAAGCTGCTGCCAGATAAGTACAGATTTCACTAAGAGGTCTGACCAGCAGCTGGAAATGGGTATGGAAACTGAGCTAGCCCTGCATTGAGGAAGGTGGGGCTGAGAGGTCAGAGCTGTGGCCAAAATGGGGAGCTTGCATTGCACTTGCCTGTAAGTCCCGTGGATGAACACAAGATGTCACCTGCTTGAAGTGCTGGTCTGACATCCTCAATCATCACAAACAGAAACACATGAAAAAGTCATCACACAAATGGGACAAAACCAGCTGCTGAGAATTTCATCAAATACAGTGTAAATCCATTTGTTTTCTCTATTCATGCTCTTGTTAATGGCAACGTCATCATGTTTAAGTGCTGTGGATGATGTGCCTGACTGGGATACGTCTCAACTGCTGTTTTAATAATTAGGCTCTGCAGGTTTACAGAAAAACTCAGTTTATAAGGATATTGCACACTTTGCACAGAAATCTGACACACTGAGGCCAGTAATTAGTACCATGCTCAGAAGCCTTAAATATAAATACATTAACTTTCTGATCTCTTAAAGAGATGTTCCCACCTCCTCCTTCCGATCAAGAAATTTACGATGGCGTTGATGACACAGATGCTGTTTCTAGGTATGTTTTCATATCATTTAAATAGTTGTGTTTAAATTTTGGTTTTTATTTTCTTAAAATTTGACACAGTAATTAGCAACAGTTGGGCTTTCCAGTAAGTGACTATACATCAGGTGATACAGGAATCTGAAAAATAAAAAGTTCTTTGGTCTTTAGGAGAAGTTTCATTTTCTAACTAATTTTAGTATACCAGCAAAAGAAGCTGCAATCTTGAAAATCACCAGGTAGACCAAATAACTCTGAAATGAAAACAACATAAAAAAGATTTAGCTTGCTGCATAATAGCACCAAGTCAAAAATCAGGTCAATGAATATCTACAACTATAAATGTGTCTCTATGGAAGACCTAAAATACATACTTCAGCATTTTAGATAGTTAAGCATCCTCATTTTTTGGTATATACAGTGTTGACATTAATGAGAACTGTGTACGTCAATGAAAAACTACAACTGAAGATTTTGAAAGGAATGTTACATTTTACATTGTGATAATCGCATGCATACTCCAAAGGTCCGTATCACAGGATGAAGATAAGAATGATATCTGGTCCTGGGGAATCTTGAAGAAACTAAAGGTCAAAGATGTCAAAAAGAAAAGTGTACGAGAAAAAACAGCCAAAGTCAATGGGGCAGAAGATAATGGAGATTTGTTGTAAGAGTCTGCTAGGAAATCACAGTGTATATTAACTAATGCTAATAAAGCATTGATCACATGCTACTAACATGTTCTCATTGCAGCCTAATGAATCATGCACCAAACTGCAAATCAGAACAATATTTTTCTGCAAAAAACATTGATCTCTTTTCTTCTTGTCTTCACAATGTCATTAGTATGCTTACACGCGATATTTGCTGCATGAGCCTAATAACTAAAATGTAACAAAAAATACATACTTTAAAAAAAAAGCTCAAATAATGCATCATCTCTTCCACTCTGGTGATACGAGATTCTTCTCTTCTCTATTTAAATATATGTTGTTCACCAGTGCAATACAGCTGACATGAACAGGTAAATCTAGTTCTGCCAATCCAGATTTTAGGAATAATGCATCATGGAGAAAAATGCAAAAATTATCTTCTTCCCAGCTTGCTTAGTGGTTAGGTCAGCAATTAATGTTTTTACTATAATCTTTTCTCATTCACTTCTAAGCTAGTTTTCAGTAGTAAAAAACATTTGGTCCTTGACAATTGATAGTGTCAGCAGGTTTTAAAAATGCCTGGACATTACTTGGAGCCCTTCTGTTGTAAGTGTTGTAAATAATGTGAAATGTGATATAAATATATAATGGCCATATTTTTTCTTATTTTTTTTTTCTTTTTTTTCCAGCAGGTCTCCTTCAACAAAGCAGTTTGGAAAAGGTAATTAATAGTGTATTGTTTTGTCCCCATATTGATTACTGATTTTTTTTTTCATGCATATATATTACTCTGTATTGTCCTAGTCACAAAAACATATCCAAGGAAGGAAACAGGATTTCCCATTACTTACCCAGTTCTAGCAAATGAATTTCAAATGTGTCTGATCCACTGATGAGGAAGTACTGATACAGTACAAGCTTCCTAGAGAACAATTTAATGTATTTTTAAAGGATGCTTCTCTTGGAGAATTCCAATTATTATTTTCATTTAACATTAAGTGTGAACAGATACACTTGAAAAGTAACTCTTAATGAGAGAGTTCAAAAGCATAGATGCTTGCTGTTATTTTTATCACTTTCAGTGTTGTTGTAAGAAAACATAAATACCAGCTCAGCCATGAAATAAAGAGCAAACTCTCACAAGTTTGCAGACTGCTGCCTGAACTGAATTCTAAACCTTTTATCTCCCACCATGACTTTTTTAAGCCATGGGTTTGATAAGTTGAATAATTGCCTCCTTTCCACAAATGCTCTGGATGTGATTCAAAGTACATTTTTGTGGTAAAAATCTTTTCTACTAATTTGACACTATAAGGTGACCAAAAAATTAGTGCATGAGTGAATCGTGCCCACTTTTAGGCAATGCTACACTGACCAAAGTACAATAGAAGCACTTGAGTGTATATTAAAATAAAATCCTAAAAATAGACTTTGATGCAACACAGTGGGAAAGAGACTAATTAAAAGGAAGATTAAAGGCTATTGCATTAGCCAACATGTGCTAAAACTTGTTCCAGCTTAAGAAGATTAAAATATCAGTGAATACCTATTATTATTAATAAAGAGTCTTATTCTGAAAAGGGTTGCTTACATATGTTTTACTCAGCAGATTGTGCAAAACAGAGGGCCCACAGACAAGAGCAACTGCAAGACTTGCTGCAGCTTCTTGTCAACTTACCTATACTGTTATGAACTGTAATACAACTACTCATGGATCGCGTAATAGTTTTGAATCTGTCTATTACTGTTTCAGATTGTGGAGACAGTGATGTTTATGATGATGTAGATTCCTCAGACTTCCCTCCTCCGCCGCCTGAATTCAAGCAAGTGAAAATTACTATTCTGATTAAAAATCTTTAGGATGCTCTGATATATTTTCAAAGTATTCAGTATAGGTGGACTATATGCTGTATGTGGTGGTATCAGGTCCAGTGGTTGTTATAACCCTGCTGTTGGCAACAACCTACATTACATGTTGAAACAATAATTGCATTAGAGTACAGAATAAATAGTAATTTATTATATATATTATTATTGTAAATAGCAATGCTTTGAACTTCAACAAATGCAGCCTCTGACGAACAAGAAGTAGAAGTGAATGTCTGACCTAAAGATCCTTAATTGTAGATTATCTGCGTGCAGACCTCTTCCTATTAAAATCTGGAGACTTTTAAGATAACTACCGTACTTGATCTCGGCTGCTACAATATTTTTTGAGAAAAGGAGATAGTGCTCAATGTTATCAGCATGAAACACATCTGGAAGTGTGAAGTTCAACTTGGAAAACTTTTATCCCTGTACTGGGAATTCACAGCCATCTCTGGAGACTCTGGAGCACAGATGTGTTATAAGCATTTGTAGAGCTGACTGCAACTTGTCACATTCTGCTATCACTGATTTCTCTAAGATGGAATTACACACAGATTGCATTACGGTAATCTAATCTGGAGTATAAAAACAGGACATGGTCCACCTTAGATCTCAATTACTTTAAACATATACATTCACTATCAGTGAAACAGATTCAGAGCGATTCAGAGCTCTGACTTTAAATTCCCAGGTATAGCACCAGGAAAGGTAATTAGGAAGCGAGACTTTTCAGTGATCAGTGGTGCAAATCAACATATCAGGACTGCGGGGAAAAAAAAAAAAAAGAACTTGAAATGTAATGCAGATTCCATTGAGCAGCAAATTCTCATGATGGATGCAAGGGATTAATTTATTTATGAAGGACTAAGATGCCCTAGCGACCTCTGCAATGGGCCTTGTGATAGTTATTCTACTGCCCTAATATACCTAGACTTCACAAAAATTGTCCCTTGCTTAAACATTCTAGGGTGATGAGTATTGCTTACGTAAACTATTTTGGTAATGAAAAGTTCTCACATATGCGGTAGCTAGGAGCTTTGAAATATTCTCCACGTTCACTGCTGTAATAGATATATTAACATCAGAACTCGTACAAAAAAAAAGCTGGCAAGATAATCTCAACTCTTTATTTCTTCAGTAATAAAATCTGCATTGTACTATCCACATTATTTTTCTAGAGTAAGAGAAACATACTAAGGACATGCAGAAGGAAGTGCATTTTCATTGGAATTGCCACAGAGGTTGTCAGTACCTCAGAAATGTTACTAATTTTATTTCATTTATAACCTCTTGTTTTAGTTTACCAAAATCTATGAGTCTTGGAAAAGGCAAATCAGATGAAAAGTATCCACAAAAGCTTAAAATGATGGAAAGAGAAGAGAAAGAGTTCAGAAAAAAGTTCAAGGTAAGTTTCCTTCACCTAAAATATAATTAATATAGTATTCTCTAATGTATATCCTCTACTTTGTAAACAATCAGTTAGTTTGCTCTTAACAAGTAAAGTACTACTATTTGTAAAAACAGTATTTAAACATTTTCAAGTGCATAGACATTTATTTGCCTGACTTTCAAAAAATCTAGTAATAAATGAGAATTTGTTGCTATAAAAATGCATGATCATAAATTCTACATTAATGCTCTTTATCTGGCATCTTTTTATTTCATTTTTACAGTTTGAAGGTGAAATCAAAGTTCTTTACTCAACGACCACTGTCCAGGATTTGCCCCAGAAAAAGTGGGGATCTAAAGACTTGCAGATTAAACCAGGAGAGCTTCTTGAAGTTATACAGAGTACAGATGACACCAAGGTGCTGTGCAGGAATGAAGAAGGAAAATGTAAGTTTTAATTACCAGCTGTAGTACAGAATGCATGTGCTATAAATTAAACGGTCTGAGAATATGTAACTTCAGACAGGACATGAAAAAAATACATATTTCCTGTCATACTAGAGCAGAGCATGTTTGTTTTTGTCTGGTGGTTGACAAGAAGTATACTGTGGTTATCTCATTATTTTTACTACTTACAGTCGGTCCTCGAGAGTGTTAAGTGTATCTGACCTTAGAAAACAGAACTTCAATAGTCAAGAGATAAAATTGTGAGAGAGAACACTTTGCATCAGCTAAGACAAGCAGATGTTTTTACTACTTCCATCTCCCTCCATTTTCTAAAAAGATTACTGCACTGATACCCCCTAAACCAGGTAAAATAGTAAAATCCTTGGAACTGTTGTCCATTGATTTCAGCCAAGGGAAGATTAATGATGGTATTCTTGCTCTGGATTCTCGGAGCTGGAATTTAATCTCTTCAGCAGGCAGGGAGGAAAAACTGCTGAGGAGTCTTCCCCTGCCGGGCCCCAACTGATCCAAGGCATATGTCCTTGTTGGCATCCCTGCCTGTTTTGGGAACTGCACAAGGCCTTTCAGTGTTTCTCTGAAACCCTTGGAGAGAGTATGCATTGGCAGAAGCTTTTGCATTTTTTTGGAGAAATCTGGACCATCTACTCTTGGTTTCAATTTCTTCATACACTTATGTTACAATGCTTTTCAATTCTCCTCATAATAATTTCACAGAATACACTATGTTCAAAGTGGCAGTATCCTTCCTCTTACCTTTACCTTTTACCATTAACCTATGTAGATGACAGTCCAATGCCTTATGTTTCTGAAGAAGATTCGGTCACTTTCTATTTCTTTCCCCTCAGTACTCCTCTGTTACAATCTGGAGTATAGCCTTCTTCCTGGCAGGCCAATAGGAAGAATTTCTTGCATAACAACACATATGTTTTTCAAAATATGGATTGCTTTAGTGCAGCTACTTCCCAATGTGGGGCTGTCAATGCCACATTTTTTGAAGCAAGATAATAGCAAAGTGGAAATTAGTTCATGCTGTCTGTTTTCCTCGTGTAATCTTCAAAGCTTTTCAGAAAGTGATAGTAGATACTGCTTTGCTATGCATAAAGGAGCAAAACAAACAAAAATATCCTCTGTGAAAGCTTCTGTGAAGATTTCTGTCAATTTTCACATTAATTAGTAAAATGTGAGTCCCACTTTATGGAGTTGTGGTTATTTGCTCTAGTTGGAGTATCCTCATATATTAAGAGTAGAGTTTTACCTTTTGAAGCCCACACTGACTGAAAATTAACATTTGGTTTTGTTACTTCTTCTGCTTGGTCTTTAACATACTGAGCCCCTCCACAGCTCCGTGCCTGTACAGTTGAAAAATACACAGGGGACTGAAGCTACACAGCACTAGGTTCTTTGAAATACATCAGATTACATGCAGTTTAACATTTTTAATGGGCAAAAGTTTTAGCAGAACTTATGTAAATATCACATCTTCACTACAGTGAAGATATAAGTACAGGAAGGTTAAGCAACTATTTCTTCTTACACAGTTGTAGTCTAATTTCATATAACTGTTTTTTGGTGTTCTTAGCAAGAAAAATTTGTATCATTTGCTCAAAGGATATCTGAAATGATTATAAGTTTCAGAACCATTCAAAATAAGGAAACTCATAACTTTCTTAATAGTAGAGAACATGCACTGTGGATCAGTGATTAATTTTAAAGTGTTTTTGAACTCATAGAGGCTTTAGTTAACACAGAGGCTTATGTAGAGGTCTATTAAGGTTATTTTTCACTCTATATGTACCCCACAACTGCTAAGTAGTAAATGGAAGCTAAAGCAGATTAGTGTCAAATGAAATATTACTATGTGAAAATAATGCTTTTCAGGAAAACTTCAGCTTTAGCACAAGACAGAAGTTTTTTTCTGAACAATTCAGTGTTTGTACAGTATTAAGGCTATCACAGAAGAAACTGCTTACTTGTACTATTTTGTATAAGATTGGTAATTAAATAGCATATTCTGGGGGAAAAACATTACATATTTGAAATTTATAGCAATATCTAACTATTTTCATGTTGAAACACACAAAGTTGAGTTACATAAGTGTTTCTCTATGGAGAAAAGTTGTGTATAAGAATTAATTATTATTTGCAGTTCTATTTGGGATAGTAGTCCTGCCAGAAAAGTAGCCGATCTTGTAACAGGGATTTTGTAGAGGGAAATTTCGCTTAGAAAAAAAGTAGGTAATGATTCTTTATCTGGACATTCCTGTATGCTCTTGGAATAAAAAAGAAAGATACTTTTATGTATCAAAGAATTTCATGTGAAGGAGGAAATCATCTCTTTAAGTAAGACAGTAAGATCTGAAGATTCATATAGACTGACTTGCAGGATCACTACCAGATGTAGCAGCAGAAAACTGATACTTTCGTACCATGCGATGATGCAGCAGCAAGAATGCAAAGGAACTAAAGCTAATACATTTATTCTAAAACCAGTTAATATGGTACTGTATGGATTACTAAAAAAGCACAATTTTAGTGTGACTACTTAAGCATCCTAAGGAATAAAATGGGTGAACTTTTACCATGATTTCAAATGAAACAAAATATTTTTTTCCTTTGAAACTATTCTAATTTTTTACAAACATACTAATACTTACCTATAAATACATAATTAAAGTTACAGCTTTCTCTTTGCTTTTACATGTTATAGCAATTGACAAGTATTTCAGTTGATGTCTTTTACCAAAGATGGTGAATAACATTTTTCCAAGAGGTTAAATTCATGAAAGAAGAATTTGTGCAGTTTTATCAGATTTCAGTGTAACGCAATAATAAATTAAATTACTACTGAATAGCTTTTGTAAGGTATTTTCAGATTTTTACACAAAAACTTTTTATCAATTTGATACAGTTAAAACATTTTTAACAGCCACAGTTAATAATTATTATCTGGTGCATATATCTTAAAGGACATTTTTGTCCCTATAGGAGATCCATGTTACAGAAAACAAGTAGATAAGAGTAATTAAGCAATTAAAACTAAGATGAGTACTGTACACTGTTATACACCGTAAGTCTTCCTGTCTGAAATGATTAGGAGAAAATGGCATTTCACAAGTGATAGAAAGAGATCAAATATCATGACTAAATTTAACTTAAATACGTGTGTATTTCAATTTTATAGATGGCTATGTTCTGAGAAGCAATTTAGTTGAGAAGTAAGTACAGAATCATCTTTTTGAAGCATTTATTTTAATGCTGTTCTTTGTTCGGAACTGTTTGTTAAATAAATGTGAAATCTGATTATTTCAATATGTCATCCCAGTGCTATAAATCGAGATACTTCTATGGAGTTTTGATTTCTCAAGAACTAATCACATACATCTAAGCTGGAAATTATCCAAGACCTCATTCTTCGTTGCTTACCCACAGATTCTGGCTTGAACCACGAAGAACAGCATAAATAAAGTATTATCAGGACTATAATCTATTATTAAAACCAACATTTATGTGATTAAATATGCTGATGCCAATTCCAAATGTTTAACTAAAGAGGACCAATTATTCATAAGGCTTATTTTTATTTCAGTCTTATTGGGATTGAGCAGATTTGGCTCCGTGTTTCTGAGAATAATTTTGTGGTTCTAATCCAAAATCTTTGTCAGACAGAGCCTCTCCATTTCCTTCAATGTGCTTTGTGTTAGATCTCTAAATATTAAATCAGATGTCAATTTTAGAAGTCAGGCCTGCAAACACTTATACATGGGCTTAGCTTACATATATAAATAGCCTTATTGGCTTCCAGGCAACTGTTCAAGTGTCTGAGTGACATATTTTGAAAATTCCTTCTCAGAGAACAATTATCATATATAGAACTTATGCAAATTCCTTATCCAAAAATCTGGTCTTCCAAGATCATTACAACATATCCAAATGTGAACAGAAACAAATAAGCATTTCAGGTCTATAATGATTTTTTTTTAATTATCTTTCCCAATTTTGATTTAAAAAAACACCTCATTTAGTCTTTCATTCTTAATGGAAATGTTAGTATGCATTTGTTGGAATAGCTATTTTAAAACCTAGTTTAAAAAATCTTTTAACGATGCATGCATTTTACTTTAGAAAGAAATACAGCTTTGCCCTCTGCTGAAGCTCTTCTGTCTTTACCTTCTTGCTCAGTGCTGTTTTTTTACAATAAAGGCAGCACTTTCCTAAGCAGCAAATGAACTGTATGTACGTATGTACAGTGCATCTGAACCACAGTGCTACAGCATTTCATACCTGTAGTCAGAGAGTAATATCTATATTTCCATTTGAAATACATTATTCTTCTCTTTTTCTAACTTTCAGTGATGGAGAAATTTATGATGACATTGGCGAAGGTATGTTGAACATTTCAATCATTACAATAATATATTAAATTACAATTAATTTTATCCTTCAGTCAAAGTGCTAAATGCCAATCTTCGTGCATTCTATTTCCATTGCAGATTGCATCTATGATAATGACTAACGCAGAATTCTGTGAGAGTAAGAGCTTCATTGAAGACCAAAATCTATGCTGGACTTCTACTTGCCAAGCAAGAGAAGTCATTAAAGATGATTACAATTTAATTGCTTAAGCTCTTTAAATGTACAATATTTGGTTTGCATTTTTTTTCAGGCTTTTATTCTCAGTTACTTTGTGAGATATTTGTACTGCCATTTATGAGAGCAATTCAAATATGGGGCATATGAACTGAAACTAAAGTTGACATCTTCCACTTCCCTTCTGTGGTGTTAACAATCCATGTAAAAACAATTCTTCAATTAGCTGTGCCCAAAGAGGCCAGTTCAGGTCTACGAAGGATACAAAGGACAACAAACCCTGTGAACAAGTTTTACTCTAGCTCCACTTTAATGAACTCCAGCGACTGCCACTCTGGGTATGACAGCATCCTGTAAAGATGCTTCCTTTGGGGATAACATCCTGTTGTGAAAACGGGAAATCAAAAGTGGGCATCAGACTATGTACTGCTCACCTGTTTTTCCAACTGTAAATGTGTTAGCTACACTGACATGTACAGCCATGTACCTTCGTTGTTAAAATTTCTTTTTCTGTGTTGTGCTAGTGATAGATTACCAATTTCTAAAATTATCTTTATTTTGTAAGTACTTTTTGGCTGCCATAACATTAATAGTAAAACATTAATTATGTTATGTTACATACCACACTGAGATATAAACCATAAAACAGTCTCCTTTATAGTAGCGTTTCTTTGAATATCTTCAGAATGCTTAGGTCAAGATTTAATTTCTTTGTAGTTTAAACATATATTGCTGTCACTATAATATTTTAGGCATTAAAATGGACCTACACACTTATAAATTGGTTGGAAATAATTTCTACATTTAAAAAGTATATTTATTGATTCTACCTTTATCTTTTAGGTATTATTTTTTTTTACATAGGTATATAAATCAGATATTTCCACGCTGATCCATTGTAGAAATGGTATTTATTCCTAAAGTGGCCATGGTAACTAGCAGAGCTTTCATATGAATGAGGAGATAGCAAAACAATTCAAAATGGATGTGTGTACCATAATAATGATAATCACTGTGGACTTGCTTATGTATCAGAACTCACTGGAAATCGAAAGAAGTTTACAGTGAACTCCAGTAAAGAGGGTGAGCGAGTACAGAAAATGGAATCTATTTGTACTGCGTGATGCTTTTGCTGTTGTTTTGCAAGATAATAAAAAATTTGTCAGAACTGTTGTGGCTAGATCAGAAAGTCCTTCTTGATAATCAAGTCTCCACTAATTCTCAAGAGCAGAAATGATAATTACCTTCTTCAACACAGTCAATGCAGCAAGCTGGTAAGTTTAGCTTCTAAACATAAAGAAATTTTGGCTCTGTTGAAGTCAGAATTTTGGACTCACTTTCAGTGGAGCTGAGATTTCATCATACACAAGTGCCTTTTACTGATAATTCTAAGTATATTATATCTCCAAATAAGCAGAATGCTATGGTAGCAAACATGACATTAATTGTAGGAATAATATCTGCATTTAAAATCACTGGTAGTACGCAGAAAAGCTATCAGCAATCTCGAATTTCCAGATCTAAATTTATTGTTAAAACCAGAATCCAGCCATGCAAGCACCAATTCTATGTGTGAACATCAGCACCGGTACTCAAATTTAAAACATGATCTTTTAAATTAAATGAAATGAATGTGTCTTAGCTGTTGGTGCTTGATTTATTTTTTATGGGGATTTCTAAAAGGCACGTGCGCTGTGTAGGTAATGTGACAGCAAACTGGAGCAAATTCCAGTTTCAAACTTTAGACATTCAGAAATAACTCGACCACTAGTCAGTTAAAAATAGGATAAAAACTTTCATGCTTTACTTAATTAATTGAAATAAAGAGCTTGTGTTAAATTTCAAAGTATATATGCTCAATCTTATTTTGATTTCAACTCATCGTAGATCTCAATGCATTGCAGTAGGATCAACAAAGGAACTTTCCTTCTGTGCATACTTTATCTTGCATTAAAGAACCTCAGTAATACACAAACCTCTTTTGTTC
Source organism: Lagopus leucura (assembly GCF_019238085.1). Lineage (NCBI taxonomy): Eukaryota > Metazoa > Chordata > Aves > Galliformes > Phasianidae > Lagopus > Lagopus leucura. The sequence goes on from NW_024962268.1 coordinate 14,765,155, forward strand.
CCCTGCACAGATGTGAATTTTACTAAGATTTGTTGGTTATGCATTTGAATAACTTTACCATTTTCATAACTTTGATGTGATGTAGGTACTGTTTCCTTGTTGACTCTGTACTGATCTCATGGGGCACTGGATCATTGTACGAAGTAAGATACTTTAAACTAAAAATTTATGCATTCTTTGATATATAGTGTGATTGGCATGGGGTACTGAAGTGTAGTTATAAGGTATCATACACTGAAATCACAATAAATATTTTCATTTTGTTACTTTACCAGTGCCTTTAGCTGGACTCAGTGTATTTCTTTTTTGTTTTGTTTTGTTTTGTTTTTTCTTCTTAATAAATGCATGCTTTCTCCCAAGACATGTGGGCACACCACCTTCTGCCAAGCCAGAACATCAGTAGCTGAAAAGTAACTTCTGGAAATTATCACCGAATAGCAGACAGTAAAAATCTTTACTACTGCTGCAATGGAAGCACAGCTACAATGTGGCATTTGTTTGTCAGCAACTACTATTCAGAATGTGATATGTAAGCAGAACTTACTTACAGAAGACTTCCAGACAGGAAAATCTACTACTTAGTTAGTTTAATAAAGGCTATATTTTAAGGCTTTCTCACCAGTAATTTGTTATATTTTCTAAAATTCATAAAGAAACAAAAGGAAAGCTATTCTCTCTCTAGACAATTTTCCCTCTCCAAACTCTGTTTATAATCCTGGAGTTTTTGGCTATGCCTGCTAAAACATTCAGCACAGAAAACACCAAAATATTGACAAAAAAATAGGCTTCAGCATGAATAACCCAGCTGAGTTAAATAGCACTGCTTTCCATCCAGTTGGACCTCCATGGTGTTCTGGTAAACAAGCTAAGCAAAACAAAAAGCAGGAGAGTTTTTTCCTCTGATTCAGCAGCTTTAGAGCATTTTCCCTGCTTTTACTGCAGGCTTTTCCCTGGGCTGCAGGAATGCCACTGATCTCCTGTGCATTCCTGCCTAAGAGGTTTATATTTTCGATCCTCATAATTGCAGATCCCCTGTCTACTCCTCCCTCGGTGGTAACAAAGCCCTCCTCTATGTGTGATCCTCTTACATAATCCACCTTAGCAGCAAAGATTGGTGCTTTGGCGAGGGAAAGGAAATGCAGTGTAGGAGGCTAAATGCAGCAGGTTAAGGATGAAACACCACATTGCTCTACAGCTGAAATAGGTGTGTGTGTGCATCACTGTGTATGTATTTTGCGGCAAATAAGTCAATTTCTGAGAAGAATGATGAATCCATAAAAGGAGACATCTGACCACCAACCACAGATATTTCTACAAGGAAAAAGCTTCCACACACAGCCTCACTGCAGAGTGAAGCATCCGAACTCAAGGAAACATGAGTTTGCATTTGCACGTCCTCAGTCCTGCCCACTTGTGTGCAGTCAATAGTTGCTGAATGGCTTGGGAGATTTTTCCACAGGATCCCTGCCTCATTTAGTGCAGTTCTGGATGAGACCTAACAGAAAAGGCAGTTACTCAGCTCTGCAAATCTTCCCTGGCTTCTGTTGCACCAGAAGTATTGTGTCCCATGCCATCCATCACAAGGAGATCTCAGATTTCCATGAATAGGAATGGAGTTATCTTGTGAAACAGAAAAATATTTTGTTCTCATTTCAGTGTATGAAAGGAAGGCACAAAGGACAATTTGTGGCACATATCCATTAGTTCCAGGCATAAAAGCAAATTACTAAAGCTAAATTAATGATATTCTTAGTGTTTTTTTTTTTTTCCTTATATTAGCAGTCTCAATACATTCTGCTTTTTGCTTCTTCCAGTGGTTAAAAGTAAAGAGGAGAGAGAAATCACTTTATGTTTGAAAAGTGTGAACATCCATAATATATTGTCACGGAGTTGACCAGATCAATCTATGTCCGTAACAGGGGCGACAGGCCTCTGCCCTCCCCCCCACCCCAGTCCCACAAAAATGGGAAGGAAGGAAGGGAGGAAAAGAGCAGTGGCAACAATCTATGGAGGAAAACTTATTTTACTATAATATTGGAATACAAGATAACACAATATATACAATTTAATTGAAATTGAGATTAATAAATCAGACAAGATGAGAGAGAGAGAGAGTTCCCAGGGCCGAGTCAAACCTGAAAAGCTTGGAACGGCCAGGAAAGCACCCTCCAGCACCCACTGCCAGGCAGCAAGAGAGCGCCCCCCCCACCCGGAAGGGCCAGATCCCGTGACTGCTGTAATGTACAGGGATAGGTACCTGGGATTGGGGCAGTGACACTTTAATGCCCTGTACACTACATGATGTTTTGATGTGGAATACTGAAACCCAAAATAAAAACAAACAAACAAACAAACAAAAAACATAGAACCATGACATATATATTTTAAATACAAGTACACAGTCGTAAAAAGGGCAGATTGGGGATACCATTGAAATTTGATTTAAATCATAGCTTAGATGATATATAGTGAAATGTCTATTCATTTTCCACCAAAATTGGTGTGGACACCGAGTTTGCTGTCATGGTCTGCGTCATCCCTACAGCTATGGCCAGAACTACACCGAAGTGTTCGTGGTCTGGGGAGACACTGGGCTGAGATACTCAGACTTGTTCTGGGAGAATTAACTTATTTCTCCGCAGTCGCTCAACAAGCATGGCAGCCTAGCCCTCTATCCCTACTGCCAAGGAACCAGATGGTAGTCCAGCCAAAGGGTCTATCCCTAGCACCTCCCAGCACCACAATGAGCAGGAATCCTCTCCCCACTGCTCAGCATGGCCGCAGCATCACTGACTTCCACCTGTGCAGCATGATGGTCCCAGGTCCCCTCCTTTGCCAGGTAGAGCAAAACAGCAAGGAGCTCACATGGCTTTTATTCTCTGTGCTTAGACTACCAGCTCCTGAATATGTGTAGAATTTGTTGAATTATCACCATTTGCCTCCCTTTAAACCATTTGGAAAGAATGGATTAAGCTGTTATTAAATGTATGAAGTTTCATGCTCGAGGGTTTTTATATCACGGACGTTGTTGAAAAGAACACAGGAAACTATTTTCATTGCTAATGCATTTAGAAATATCACTTAATCTTAGTATTTTCACTGTTAGGCACCAGGAAAGTATGCAAAATGTCAACACGTACATGAATGAAATGTGAATTAAGTGGATACCAGTGGTCTCAGGAAACACTACCATTCGTTTTACTTCAGCAGTATTGCCAAATCCTGCAGCTCAAGCATCGTGAGACAGACGAAGAAAACAAAAAAAGAAAAAAGTACCAGCTTTTTTCCCTCCCTTGTAATTCTCTTTTTGGCCTGATTCCTGATTTCCAAGTCCTTAGCAGGAAAAGCCACCTGCTCCCTTGTTGGCACGTGTGGGCTTTGGGTGGGAAATGCACACGGAGTGCCAGCACAGGGCACTGGGCCCCGATCTCTCCTTGCTCTGCCTGAGGCATGCCATGCCCCCAGCCCAGCTCTCTGTCCTGCTATCCAGCTCCCTCAGGTAAGCCAAGGACCCAAAGACACGCTGGGTCTGGGTGTCACTGCCCTTTTCTCTCTGTGAGACATGATCAACATGCTTCCACTTACTTTCACAATCACTTTCTATTCCCTACAGTTATTCCTCTTTTCCTCGATCCTCTGACCATGGCATTGTGTCCCTCGTTTCCCTGTTTCCCTGTTCTTTTCCCTTTTCATTTAATTGAGCTCGTCCCCTATTTCTGCTTTCCTGCCCCTGGCATTTGAATTTTTGTCTCATTTTTAGAGGTTGTTCAGTGTAAATGCCCATTTTTGGAACGAGATGCCCAAATCCATGCTTGATACCAGCAGAGGTTCTCTGCTGTGCCAACAGCTGAGAAGAATTCAATGATTCTTGTGTTTGTGACCTATGCTGTTTTTGCCATAGCGTTTCAAATTAGATCAAACAGTATTTGAGGAGGCTTTTTTCAGTAATTGAGATGCTGCATGTAAGTAAATCAAATTACTTAGAGCTTGAATAAAAATTAATAAATTGACCTATTGAAAATAAATTCAAATGTTTCCAGCAGGGGGGTTGGACATTGATGATTTTTATGGCCCCTTCCAACCAAAGTCATTCTATGATTCTATGCTATGATTTCCTAATGGAAAGCAAGCCGTACAATAGTACAGAACTTTTTGCCCAAGGATCAATTTAAAATAAAACAATAATGAAAACTTAAAGAAAAAAAATACTTTGCTGCTATAGATATTTTGAGTCAAGTGGTGATAAATTATGCATATGTATAGCTTCAGCCCTGTAACTGGGATTTATTTGGACTGAAACCTTCGACAGCTGTGTTTTTTTTTCCTCAGGTTTAATTAATATGCTAGCCATACACAGACTGAGCACCTGTTGCTTTTCACAGCTTCAACAGCATTATGCAGCACAGAATGCTGTGAAAAATCTGACATGAATGAGTGCTTAAATGAGAGTTTGCACTAATTAACCACCCAGTTAGCAGCTTGCCCAGGAAGACCTGTTGCATCAATTGACATGCTGTTACTCTGCAGCTGGTTATTGTTGCTTTACTATGCCACTTATTGGTGCTCTTGCATAATCTTCTGCTATGTGCTCCATGTTAGGTTAATTCCTTCCATTACTGGATAATGAAGAAATGCTAACATTTTACCCAGCTGCAATCAATTCAGATTTTATCTTTCTTTTTTTCTTTTTTCTTTTTTCTTTTTTTTTTTAACTTCTATTTGGATTTAAGGTTACTGTGTTCATGAAATAACTTAGATCAAAATCAGAGCGACTCCAGAAGAACACGTTAATTATTCTTCTTTAGCCAAATCATATTGCTGCTGCAAACTGTTTTATTGTTAGTTATAATTATAATTAATTGGCTGAAGCGGAAACCTTTGGCTCAGGACAGCTGCAGAGTCCTGAAGACCCCTGCCCCTTCCTGTACCCAAATTCAGCCAGGGTTTCAACAGAACTTTCCCATATTCACATTTTCTTAAATCCTCTAAGAATCCAGGCTTGTTAGGCAGGATCCAGGGCACAGAGACACTCCAAGACGACAGCTGATTTAGACCTTTTTCTATCCCATTTGACAACAAAACTGCTTTCAAAATACTTCATTCGAAGGATGGTGGTTTCCCTATGCTTTCCATTTCACCAACAGTTTTTCATGACAGTAGGAAATAGAGCTGAGGTCTCATCCTTTCTGAAGTATTTGGGTAGACTTCATGAGAAGAAAAAGTCAGAGCAAAGAGAATAATTGCAAAGTCCTTACTAACAGTATAGAGATAGCAAAAGAAGCAATGATTTTTCTTAAACTTCTTGTCTCATTCACTATGTTTTCTTCTCTTCCTCCTCAGCCCATTGTCATTCAGGATTTTACATCTATCTAAAATTAATTTCACGATACTGAAAATTAAGGAGGGTTATTAGTAACATACCTAGGAGAGATAAAGTGCAACAAATCCAAATTGTTGTAGCTCACTTGAGTTCAGAAAGCTATCATCTTATCTGTGTGGCTTGACGTATGTTTTTCTGTTTTTTTTTCTTCCTTATACATGACTATGAAAAGTAGGCTGCAGCTGGGATAAACTGCACATTTCCACTCACTTCCACAGTGTTTCAGCAATTTCAGCCACCTAAGGCTCTGCCCTCAGCTTGTCCCTTGTACCAGCATTTCTTTGACTCCAAACAAATGGAAAAACTTCTCCTGTATCTTCACACTAGGTTTTAAATCCCGAAGATGTATAGTTCAGGTAGCAACATTCTCTATAGCATATTGCAGAACCTTAGTGGATGTACAAATACTGTCACTACCATAATCTTATATTTGAGGAGACAAAAATTACAATCTTCTCATTAGAAAATGATGGAACAAAGGCGTTTCTTCATAAGCCTCTGGCATGTAGAGGAGGAAATCAAAGTAAAATCAAAGGAGCTTTATTCCCCACGTGGCGATTAAAACATTTTTTTCTCTGCTTAATTATGGGCAGCTAAAGACAAAATTAATAATTTAAATAAACTGCCTTACGTAGATAAATCTGTGACACAGAGAAGTCACTGGACAGCTGAAGACATTTGTCACCTTCGTATTCCACCCCCATCCCACCAAATCAACAAAATAACAGTTCTGTGTTGCTTTGTTTTGTTTGGCCCAATGTTCGCTCTCCTTAGTAGTTTATAAATATGTGTCAAAAACTTTAGCAAGGAATCTAAAACAATTTTAAATTATTTTTTTTTCTTGTGATCCTTTCCCCACATTTAATAAAAGAAAGAACAGAAAGAAAATCTCCAGATCAAGATCTCAAAATACCCTCTGGTAGGGTGAGGAGTCCTCATACAGTTGTAACCATGACATTTTAAGGGCACGCTTCCTTCCACAGCACGCTTTTTTATTTTCTTCTTGTGTAGAGCTCTTTAAATGGTAGTTAAGGCCAGCGCATCCTTGCTACTTTGCATTTTATACATACCCACATATATATTTATACTTACATATATTTTTTCAGTTGTGGAAAATATTAATTACACTCCAATCTATCTCTCAGGTAGCCTTGTGTATTCCCGCTCATAAGTGATTTAGGGACATTATCTTGCCTGTCAGAGACAACCTGTAATTTATCTGCATAACTCTATTTAATTGAGAAAACATGGGGAAGAAAGAAGAGAAAAAATAACAAACAAGGAGTTCAGAAATATTTTGATTATTAAACAGTGTCTCCTTTCTGCAGGAACAAAATGTTAGAAGAGTCAGCTGGACTTTAAATATCACTCCAAGTCTTGCTGTCCATGCTGGAAAGTGCTCTTTCATAAAGCAGTGTGTTTGTCTGACTGTGTAGCTACTAGGGAAGAATTAAGTGCTGCGTGTCACCAGCACTTCACATGACTATAGATTCAAGTCCAACTCAGAAGCTTAAGACCAAGCCAACGGTCCATGGTGCTTAAAAGCTGGTGTGAAATTAATGAGACCCAGCATCACCTCTAGTAAACAGAATGCAGTATTACTACCAGAAGCAGCGGTTAATTTAGCATTTTCAGGAAGTCAAGAGCTCCCTGGACATGAAATTTCAAAGGGAACCTCTGAGGCATATTGATGAAACCATTAAAGCAATCTGTATATTTTGGTCTTGTGTTAAGCATGAGTGAGATTTTATTATTTCTACCTTTAAATTTTGAGAACTGGAATCCATCAAGACATTAGTCTCTTGTTTAATAAGCAAAAATTGAAATAGGAAATTGTTGAAAATGGCTTTTTAGACTAAATAAAGCTGACATAATCCTATTAAAACAAGGTTCTCATATGTATATCCTGAGCTGCAACGCTAGAAACTTGAATGGAATGCCACAATCCCTCTCTGCTCTGGCTTTAGGGACAGCTACTTTTAGCCACCTAAATCACTGTTAATGTTTAGAACACCAATTTTTAGGGCGGTGACGTAGGATCTGAACTGAAAGACGACCCATGACAAGGAGGGAAAGCCAAAGCATTGAAACAGCAGCTGGAGCTGGTGAATCTATGCCCGTAGGGCCAATCCTGCATGTCAGTGTGGTCACTACTTTCACATCTTGTGAATCCTGGTGAGGGCCGTGCCTGGACTGCAGCTTCCCAGAGCCAGGGCAGGGAGCAAGTCGCGCATGTGGATGGGCTTCTGCCTAGAAAGGACAAACGGGTGTGTAGGCAAATCTGTCGGGTCTGCGTAGGGCCTTCCTTCAGCAAAAGCATTTCACACACACACACACACACACACACACTGATTTTATTAACAGATCTCGAGGAAATAAACAGATCCACGCTTGAGACCGCAGGGACCCACTGCGACTGAAACAGAGCAAGGAAGGGATATTTTCCTTTTTGTTCTTCACTGATGCGCACACCCGCTGCGCGCACTGCCACTCGTAATCCCCCGAGCCACCACCGCAACACGGGGCAAGTGCAGTTCTAAGGAAAGAAAAAGCGAGCATGAAAATCTAAAAAAAAAAAAAACAAAAAAAAAAACAACCCAGAAACCCCGTCTCCTGCGCCCGGCCCACCCCGCGAGGCTGGCGCTGACGGCGCGGGCTCTCTGGCTACCTCCCTCCCCTCAGCCGCCCCCGCGCCGCTCCCGCCGGCAGCGCGACGGGAAGGTGAGTGGGGGGCCGGCATGGGGCGGGGCGGAGGCGCCGTACGCGGCCGTGGCGGCTCCGCGGGGTTTTTCTCGCGAGAGCGGGCGAGGTTTCCGGTGTTGTGACTGCGGGGCCGTAAACATGGCGGTGAGCCTCCGCGCCCGCTCGCTGAGGCACCTCCGCATTCGAGGTAAGCTGCCCGGCCGGGCCGCGCCGCCCGGTTTCCGGCGCCCCGCCGCCCCTCTCACCCGCCCTCCTCCCCCCCGCCGCTTCCTTCTGTCTTCCCTCGTCTTTTTTCTCGCCGCCCGCCTAACGCTCTCTCCGCTTACTGTCCCCGTCCCCGCAGGTCGCAACGACAGCGGCGAGGAGAACGTCCCCCTCGATCTCAGCCGAGGTACGGCCCGGGGGCGCTGGGGAGCTGGTCGCCGCCCGTTCTCTGGCCGCGTCCCGCCGAGGGGAAGCGGCCTGCAGCTCGGAGCCGACCGCGGGGCCTTGCTGCCGCACGGAGGGGCTCGGGGAGCGGGGCGGGGAGAGCGGTGCGCGGCGGCGGGAGCTGCCGGTGGGCCTTGGGGAGCGGGATCGGCCGCGGGCGGAAGCCTGTGCGCGGACCCGTACCCTGAGGAGGCGGTGGGGCAGACCCGGGGGCGCCGCCGCGGCCGCGAATGGAGACGCGGCGCAGCCTGGGGCCGGGCGGGCGCCCTGAGGGAACCCCACTGCTGCTCCCGCGGCCGCACGCGTGGCTTTGCTGCGGCTGAGTTAGCCGCTCGGAGGACCCCGCTGCGGTGATCGGGACGTTCGTCTGCCGCTTGTGTGCCGACATGCCTTGCTACCCGCTGCTCTCGGAAGTACGTGGGGGACGAGAGGAAGGAAACAACAATAACGTGCTACACATTAACTAGTTCCCGCTTAGACAAATAACAGCTTGTTCTGTACCTGAATGCATTGTCTTGCTGCATGCTGGGCTCTTCCAAGAAGCAGGATAAATGCAGGAAACAAACTGCCTTCAGCAGCAGCAAACCTCCTGTGGATAGAAGATTTGCACCTGAGGCATGGGATAAAGTAGGAGCTTTATTGCTCGGTGCCGAGGCAGCTGCTCTCATGAATAGGTCCATTTTGCAAGGAGCTAGACAAGGAAGTAACATAATCGATGAGATGAAAGAGGGCTGTGAAATTTTGATATACCTAGACTTCAGCAAAGTCTGACACTGTCTCCCACCGTATTCTCCTGCAAAGCTGGCAGCCCACGGCTTGGACAAGTACACTCTGTTGGGTAAAGAACTGGCTGCGTGGCCAGGCCCAGTGTGGTGGTGAATGGAGTTAAATCCAGCTGGTGATCAGTTACAAGTGGTGTTCCCTAGGGGTCAGTAGTGAGGCCTGTCCTGTTCAATATCTTTATTGATGACCTGAATGAGGGCATTGATTGCACCCTCAGGAAGTTTGCAGATGACACCAAGCTAGGAGGAAGGTGTTGACATGACTCAGGGTAGGATGACCCTACAGAGGGATCTGGACAGTCTGGGTTGCTGGGCTGAGGCCAACGGGATGAAGTTCAACAAAATCAATTGCTAGATCCTGCAGTTCAGTCATAACAACCCTAGACAATGCTACAGAGTTGAGACACAGTGGCAGAAATAGTGCAGGGGGGAAAAGGACTTGAGGGCATTGATTGATGCTCAGCTGAACGTGAGCTAGATAGCCAAGAAGGCCAGCAACATCCTGACTTGTATCACAAATAGTGTAACCTGCAGGAGCAAGGAGGTGGTTGTCCCCATTACTCAGCTCTGCTGAGTCCCCGTCTTGAGTACTGTGTTCAGTTTTGGACCCCTCAGTACAAGAAAGACATCAAGGCCCTGGGTCGGCTTCATCACAGGAAGGTCATACTTGACCGATCTGGTGGCCTTCTATGATGGAGTGATGGCATCGGTGGATAAGGGAAAGGCGACCAATGTCATTTACCTAGACTAGAGCAAGGCCTTTGACATGGTCCCCACCACATCCTCATCTCCAAATTGGAGGGATGTGGATTTGATGGGTGGACCACTCAATGGATAAGAAACTGGTTGAAAGGCCGCAGACAGAGGGTGGTCATCAATGGCTCTATGTCCAGGTGGGGGCTGGTAACGAGTGGTGTCCCCCAGGGGTCTGTCTTGGGACCGGTGCTCTTCAGCATCTTTATCAATGACATCGATGACGGAATTGAGTGCACCCTCAGCAAGTTTGTGGTGACACCAAGCTGAGTGGTGCGTTTGACACGGTGGAAGGAAGGGATGCCATTCAGAGGGACCTCGACAGGCTAGAAAGGTGGGCCTGGGTGAACCTGATGAGGTTCAACACAGCAGTGTGCAAAGTTTTGCACTTGAGCTGGAGGAATCCCAGGCATCTGTACAGGCTGGAAAGAGCAGTCCTTGAGAGCAGCCCTGTGGAGAAGGACCTGGGGGTCCTGATGGATGAAAAACTTAATATGAGCCAACAGTGTGCTCTTGCGGCTCGGAGGGCAAATGGTATCCTGGGCTCCATCAGAAGAGGGGTGGCCAGCAGGGACAGGGAGGTGATTGTCCCCCTCTACTCTGCTCTTATGAGGCCCCATCTGGAATACGCGTCCAGGTTTGGAGCCCGCAGTACAAAAAAGACATGGAGCTGTTGGAGAGGGTCCAGAGGAGGGCTATGAAGATGATCAGGGGGCTGGAGCACCTCTCCTATGAAGACAGGTTGAGGGAGCTGGGCTCGTTCAGCCTGGAGGAAAGAAGGCTGTGGGGTGACCTCATTGCAGCCTTTCAGTACCTAAAGGGAGCCTACAGAGGGGAGGGGAATCAACTCTTTGAAAGGGTTGATATGTGTAGGACGAGGGGAAATGGTTTTAAGTTGAGGGAGGGGAGATTTAGGTCAGACATCAGGAGGAAATTCTTTACCCAGAGAGTGGTGAGGTGCTGGAACAGGCTGCCCAGAGAGGCTGTGGATGCCCCGTCCTTGGAGGTGCTCAAGGCCAGGTTGGATGGGGCCCTGGGCAGCCTGGTTTAGCATTAAACGTGGAGGTTGGTGGCCCTTCTTGTGGCAGGGAGGTTGGAGATTCATGATCCTTGAGATCCCTTTCAACCCTGGCCATTGTGTGATTCTGTGATCTGTGATTCTGTCGTGTCTAGAGAAAGGCACCAAAGATGGTGAAGGCTCTGGAGCACAAGTTTTGGGAGGAGCAGCTGAGGGTTTGTTTGGTGTAGAGAAGAAGATGCTCAGGGGAGACTTTATTGCTCTATAACTACCTGAAAAGAAGTTTGTGGTGAGGTGGGGGTTGGCCTCTTCTAGGTAACAGTGAAAGGATTAGAGGGAGTGGCCTTAAGTTGCACAAGGGGAGATGCAGATTAGATGTTAGGAAAAACTTCTCTGAAAGAGTGGCAGGGGCTGGAAAGGGCTGTCCAGGAAGGCAGTTGAGTCACCATCTTTGGAAGCATTCAGGAAACTTTTAGATGTGGTACTGAGGGACGTGGTTTAGTGGGCAGTATTGGTGGTAGGTGGACAGTTGGACTGGATAACCTTGGAGGTCTTTTCCAACCTTAATGATTCAGTGTGATTCCGTGTAAAGAAAGTATGAATACTGGCAGTATCTATAATAATTTTGGCTTGGAGTTAACCATATCAACAGTTTCACCTCTAATTCTGTTCTTTTTTTTTTTTTAAGCTGATGTTTATTTTTAAAATTTTATTCTTAAGTGGTTTTGTGTTTTACCTTGGACTGAAAGGTGTCTGTGCCTGTATGTATCTTATTTAGAAGTACATTTAGTTCTCTGGAAAAGTTCTGAGTTCTTTTCAGTTTAAAGGAGCAGGGTCTTGTGTTCTACCTCCTCATCATGGCATGGATACAATTGTTTTAGTGTCTTTAACATTAAAGCCAGTGTAGCTTCATCAACAGAATGTGGGATGAAGGCCTAAACTGTCCAAACACATGACACAGCTGTTACTGTAAGTAGCGTTATCTGTTTGTGAAATTTACGGAATCAGGATTTTAATGAATGTGTTTGGTAACCTTTTTACATTGTGTAACACTGAGTTGTTCTGATGTGTATTGTTCTTCTGCAAAATTTAAATGCTGGAGTGGTAACTTTTAGATCTGTTGGAGATCTTTTACTCAATTCAAAAGGCATCTGTAGTAAGGGTTTTTTTTTTTTTTTCTTCCATGAGGTATTTTAAGCCACCTGTAGATCCAGTGAGACTCTTACTGGTAACAGGTAACCCTTACCAAAAGTAAAGGATTTGGTTGGTTTAGACAAAAACACTGGTCAGTAATGATATAGAGAATTTTGAATATAAAGCTAAAATACAAATGAAAATGTCTCAGTGATCAGCTAATTAAGCTAGATGGTAGTCTGATTGCCTCGCTGAACACACGGTGCATGTTCTTTTTCCTACTGTTAGAATAGTTATATAAGCAATTAGTTTAAATATTTTAAATTCTCATACTTCTGTATAGTTATACTGTTTAGATTGACTCTGTTGATGCCGATGGCATAGTTTTGCCACATGGCTCACATTTTTAGTAACTTAAAATAATATTCTATTGTTCTTTGTTTCCCCAGCTAACTTTGTGTAACCTGGAGTATCTGAGTTGGGTGAAGTAGAAAATTGCCACCAACAAGGCATCAACCATATATTTTAGCTACAGTGATCTCCTTGTTATTATGTGAATTCCAATTGGTGTTGCCTTGTGTTAAGCAGATTCTCATGTAAGCCACATCTTTTTTCCTCTCTACAAGTCAGACCTTTAGTAGTTCGTAGCTGTGGACGGTGTAGGGGGCCAGTGCTGATGTGAAGTATTTCAGAACTAAGAATAGATGAAGGGAGAGTGCTAGCCCTGCTTGTGCTGCTTTGGGTTCTGCTTCTTTCTATCTCTTAGTGCAGAGAACTCCAAGAATACCTTGCTGCATGCAGAGTTGATCTGTCTTTTCCTTATCTGTCTGTTCCTGTCTGCTGCTGTTGCTTGGGGGTTACCAGTGTTTCCCAGAACGCACCATGTAGTTTTCTTGTTATGTTATTTTTATCATGCCTAGTGTAGTGAATTTCACTCCTTGGAACTTCTTAGCATTCTTCATTTTCAAAAATGGTACTGTAATGTTTATGAAAGGTGTTTTGTATTGCGGTGCATTGTGTGTTTGAGCTGTTAAACATAGTGGTGTAGAGTTTGCAATTTGTTGTTTGTTTTTTGAAAGTTTTCTGTTGCTCAGGTCAGGCTATTCTTTTAAGACAGTTCCAATGAATCTTATGTGGTGACAATGGTTTTCTTAACCCCTTTTCTCCCTATAAAATCAATTTTCTGAAAACATGGTCAGGTCTGGAAAAATAATCCCTAGCACAAATAAGGTTGGGCAATGTACTGGTACAGTAAAGATAAAAATGTGAAGATATAGGTTAAACTGGTTGTGTTTGACTATTTAAGGATATATATTGACTCATCTTTTGATTATAAAATTAAATTATTAATTGGGATTCATTGTATACTCAACTTTTGGCCTTGTGTTATATTACCTTCTCAGAATAGAAGAGGAAAAGGAGGACAGATTCACCAGTAGCGCAACTCCCATTGCAGTCATCTGGAAGGAATTAGCGATGGGATGAGGCAGACTGGTTTAATTAGACTCCTGAAATCAAACTCCTAACTACTTAAGGCCAGAGAGGACAATTGGAATTATTGACCAGGTTATCGCATTCAGTAGGAATTCTTGCTTTGAGTCTGTCTGTGGATGTGTCTGTAACTGTGCTGCAAGCATTTCATACTGTTAGCATAACTCATCTTAGTTCCTAACTGTTTTGCAGGGGTTCCTAGCTGAACCTGTGAGCTCCTATACCTCCCAGAGCTCTAGACATTCTGCAAGACTTGTGTAATATTTCTTGCTTTGCTCCTGTCTGTTACAGAATTTACTTACAAACAGATTTTGAAAATTGGTTACTGCTTCAATATTGCCTTATGCTGCTGTGACCCACACCCCTGCCTATTAGCTATTAGCTGCTGTATGGGCTCTGGCAGTCTGAATGAGAACTATTCTTTATAGTGCCTTATCTGTAGGCAGCGTCCTTTTTATGTGCTTTGTTCAAGAGAGCCCCATATTTGTGTGTGTTCCTGTAGTTCTGAGCCTGCAGTGTCTATCAGGAGCTTTCCAGAGGTCGTTTGTTCCCTGCTGTGTTTGCGAGATAGAAGGGTGCAGATAGAACTGCTGAGGACGGATGAGCCAAGTTCATGACTCAGTTTCCTTCTTTTCAAGGGTAACAGTCTTCACTTTTTGATGTTGTGCTTTTTATTAAATGAAATGCACCTTCTTGATCTTCAATTTATAATCGGTAAATATGCATTACAAGATGCTGCTTGATTTAGCAGCTTTTTTGGTACTAATTTGCTTTTGTGTTGAGTCTTAGTTACAGTGAGAGACAAGTATGAATAAAGTAGCTGAGAATTGGCTTTTTTTCTCCTTGAGAGTTAATTAATTGGCATGTTGCTATCTGAAAAAATATTGTTTTCCTTTTTTCCCTCCCTTCTCCATCATTTCAATCGAACACACGGGAATTCTGTTAGACCACAAAATTTGACATTGCCTTTCTCACTGTGCTTATGTCACTTTAAATTGTGTTATATCTGATTCCATGTGCCCACATGGCAAATTATAATGCACTGAATGCAGGACAAAAGTCTCAGGAGGCTATTTGCATTTTGCTGTCCACAAAAATGTTGGGGGGTTCAAGGATTATTTGAAAGGTAGTTAAAGAAGGCTGAGTTTTGTTTCCAGATTCAGCTTGAGACTTGGTGACCACTTCATTTCCAATTTGCTTCATCAGTAAAAAGGGAAGCAGGGAGGAATGCTGCCCACCTGCCTAATATTGAGAGCTTAAGTTGTGGGGGAGGGTGTGTGTGTGTGTGTATGTGTTGAGAGGGGGAATGATTTTGGAGTCCTTACAAGAAGGCAGTAAGGAAGACGTGGAGATGCTGGTTGGTGTATGCTTTCTTGATGGCTCAGAGGCAGTCTTCTGCTTTAATGGCAAGACTGTTAACAGAGGAACTGCCCGTTCTTCTCTGCATACTGTTGTGATACATGATCTGGCTTGAGGATATGGAAAAGCAGAGCTCCTCTGCTTCTAAAAACATGATTTTAAAAATACCCAAATAAAATGTATGAGCAGCTTTTGCCCTTACTTCGCAGTCTGCCTTCATTGGTTGGGTTACAGTAATAGGATGGTTGTATTAGCAAATCACACAGAGCAAGCTGGTTTTTGCTTCCTTCTTTGAGAATCTGTAACAGAGCTGTAATAGTAGCAAGAAGGTATTTAGCAACAGCTTTTTGCAGCTCAAGGATGCGGGGAGTCAATCTAGGAAGCAGTTGAAGGGTTATCTTATGTGCCTGGCTGTCTGAACAATTCTCAACCTCATTGTTTTTGAATATAGGTGCTTTAATTTTTTTAAAGCAGTTTAGACTTCAAGACGGGAACTAATTGCTAATGGCAGCCTGATAGCTTTTTAGACAACATGTAACCTTTTGGTAGATTTTAAAAGCAGGGGAATTAGGGGGACTCAGCATACGCACTCCAAAATTAAGACATGCGCTTAACTATCTACACATGTCTTTGAGTTGCCGTTGTTTTGGAATTTGTATAGCGTAGTAGCCTGGTTAGATTAATAACACTTGCATATTTTTGGCTGTACTTTCTAAAATATTATTGCTTTCACAGTGGTAAGATTTTTCATAACTACTGAAGTAGTGTGTGCTTTTACAGTATTTTCACTTTCATTTCTTGAAAACAGGATCTACATCTTTGAGGGGGAAAAAGTCATGAAAAGGCAATTCTAAAAACTTGATTTGCATCCATACTTAGTATTAAGGTATCTGCAGGAGCTCAGCATTCCACTGTCTTTGAATATCTGTGCTCATGTTTCTTGAAAAGTTTTAGCATCACAAAATTTGTTTGTTTTTTATGGGTGGGTTTTATGTTTTTACTGTAGTGGTTCAAATTGGTCTACAAATCTCAGCACTTTATTTCTGAAGGGCAGAAATTATAATTGCCATTCTAATATCTTGTGATTTCATTTTGTATTTGACAAAAGCGATTGTTTTGATATTTATACTAGTATAAGTAAGTTCTTAGGTATGTAAGCAATGCTGTGTTTTCACAACAGTATAGTCTGCTTTTTATGGCCTTTTTTGGTTGTCTGGTTAGAGTCTTACAAACTTCTGAAGTACCAAAATCTCTAGTCTGTTACCTTCTTGACAAGAGTGTTTTATTATTTGTCATAAATACTTTTCTGCCTTTTTTATCGTTAGCTTCCTTCCTTGTTTTAGACTAACACAATGCTTAGTTTCTGCTTTTTTTTTTTTTTTTTTGTCAGAGCCTATTCAGGGCAGGTGCTATGTAAAGAAATGCACAGCCTTCATCATAATTACAGTGAATAAGGAAGCTATGTCAACAGTAGCCTTCCCAGGAAGAAATACATCAGACTTTTGTCCTATCTTGTAATCTTTAAGCAGTTTACCAATTAGCTAGCAAAGTTGAAAGTTTTTTCTTATCAACTTAGAGAAGATGCTCAATATCAACATTATAAGTGAGAAGAAGCAACTTATATTAAAAAATGGCTATTTACAAACTGGTTAGATCCCATACAGATCCCAGCATTGCAGTAAGGAGTTGATGATGAAATAGTAGCTGAACAGTTTTGGGAATCTGCTGAAAAATTGGTTATGCATTTTATCTTTCAGATTGAATTGTACTGCTGCCTGTGTCATATAATTTTTGAAATTACATGTTACCTACCCAAAAGACAGGCTAGTTTTCTTAGAACTAAGATATAAACATGCAGCACTAGGCTTTGAAAACTACATAATAGATTACATAAAATAAGAGGTTTGGTTTTCACTGGAAGTGTTTTTTTACTGCATGCAAGTAGGCAGATGCTTGTTCCACAACAAAGGTGATTGCAGACTGAGCAGCTCAGGGATGGTCCCTTTCAATGCAGAAGGGAAAATGCCACAGCTGTATACAAGCGCTGGCCAGTAGCTGACAAGCTGCTTTGACTGGAACACTTGGAACTTTCATAATAAAATGTTTTGATTTATTGTAGCTTAGAAATCTCTGCAGTTAGTATCTTCATTTAGAAGCAATGTTGTTTCATTTGTTAACCATCTGCTTTGGTGATGGAAAACTTGTGTAAATGGATCAGAAGAAAGAGGTAGCAAAACTTCAGAACATGGTTAGTATAGAAAGTATTCACCAACTCCTTGCAGCTGTTGAAGAGGAGGAATGCTGGTAAAGAGGAATAAGTGATAAAATGGCTTAAAATAAAGAAAGGAAAATCCTATTTACAGTTGTATTTTTGTAGTTGTCTGACTGAATTATTATATCTCTGTAGGACTCATGTTCTTACATTTTTGTTGTATTATTCAGTGGTGTACCAAGGTGCATCTAAATAGTTGCTTGAATATGTATGAGTACGTATTATGACCAAGTCCACATTCTGGCTGAATAGCAATATTCTTGGAATCCAAATTAATTGGTAATTTAGACTGAGTGATGGAGACTTTATGGAAATTTCCTGAAAGATGAGCTTTTGTGCTACTTGTTATTTTGGCTGCATGTGATCTTTTAGGCAAGAAGGTGTTTTCCAGCAGTTCAGCAATCTTTTTCTTCTTTTTCTTCTTTTTATTTATTGTAGAAATTAAATATATTTAATTGTGTGAGACATAAACTGAAAACAAAGATTCTGAATTCCATTTCAGTTGGAGAAATGTGAAGTTAAGAAAATCTTAGGCTGCTTATTAGTGATAATATGAATAACCTGGTGGGTCAATAAGAGGATGTCAAAATGGTGAGAATGGGATGAGACACTCTACCCACATTTGAAATGGATATAGATAGTTAGTACTTTTTTGGTCAAAGTGAAAGAGGTACATCTTAATTTCCCAGTTTATGTGGAATATAATGTTTGTGGAATATAATGTTTGTGAAATGAGCAGCAACTGTTGATGTAACACTATAGAACATGAGTAAGAAATTAGTTGTTTGCAGGTATAAGGTATTTAAAACAAAACAATGTGACCTTGATTACTATAAATACACAAATATAATATACAATATTAATATACAAATATACAAATAATATATATATATAATATATATACAAATAATATATATATACAAATAATATATATATATTATATAATATATAAATATACAAATATAAATATACAAATACTCTGAAAGAGTAACAAAGAATAGCTTTATTAATTTTTTCAAATAAAAATATATGGTAATTGGTATGGAGATTTGATGATTATTTTCTTTTTAGCTGCATTAAACTGTGGCTTCCTCGTTGAAGTTTATAGGGATTATAATGAAAGTATATATCGCTTTAAAAATTGAAAGTTTCTTCATACAAAAAGAAGATATCAGGAACAGCTATTACCTGAAAATTACTGCTGAAAAAAAAAAAAAAAAAAAAAAAAAAAAAAAAAAAAAAA